>NC_067398.1:701693311-701980811 GCF_016432865.1 Antechinus flavipes
TAACTGTCTCTAGACATCTTCATCTAGACATCCCATGGGCATCTCAAAAATATAACTCATTCCCTTTCCCACAAAACTACGCTCTCCCTCAAACTTTCTTTATTTTTTCTCACTCAGGCCCTAGCCTCCACCATCCAAGTATTTGTCAAACCCTAGACATTCTATTTCCCCAATGTCTCTTCCATCCATCTCTTTCTCTCCATTCACATAGGTACTGCTATAAATCTGCACAACACCGGTGTCAACCTCTTCTATCAGCTAGGTGGCACAGTGGATGTGAGAGCTCACTCTGAAATCCCCCCGAGTTCAAATCCATCCTCAAACATATTAGATCTGCCCCAGTCCTGGGCAAATCACTTCATTTCCACCTCAGTTTCCTCATGCAGTTACATGGAGACAGAACAGCACCTAATTCCCAGAGTTATTGTGAGGATCAAATGAGATAATATCTGCAAAGGGTTTAAGTACAGTGACTGACATGTAGTAGTTGCTATACAAATGCTAGCTATTATTACGACCTAAAGTGCAGGTCAATGTTATCACCCTGTTCATGAAGCTTTAGTGACTCCAGTATAAAATACATCCAAACTCCTCCATTCCTTTCTTTTTCTCTTGTCCTTATTACCTCTGGTCTTGAAATCCCAAGCTTTTCTCCCCCAGCTGAAATTACTTTGTATGTATTTGGTGTACATACTTTGTTTCTCCTTATTTAAAACCAAGTCATCACATCTACACTATCATTCTCAGTAGAATAAAGGTGCTTAAAAGGTGAAACTGCAATATTGCATCTCAGCAGCACCTAGAACAGTGTTTTGTTGTTCCCAATGGACAAGTAGTAAATGAATGATTAATTGAATCATGTTATCATATATTGTCATCTAAACTTTTTGATTCAGCATGACACATACTAGAAAGAAAAGCAAGTCTGATGGCTTCTGGTTTAGTACTACCAATAACTACAGAGGTGACTGAGAATAATTTATATTCTCTGGGCTTGTTTTTTGCTTTTGAAAAACTATGGGCTAAGACTAATGATCCCTTCCCAGCTCCAACTTTTCATGAATCTCATGACTCTTTTGTTATTTGAAAGGCAATTTGGCAGAACAGACCAGAGAGTGAAGCTGAAGTATATAGAGTATTGAATTTCATTTCAAACAGCTACTAGGTGATCATGCTAAGTCATTTCAGATATTATATATACATATGTACACCTATGCTTGCAGTTTTTCAAGAGATGATAAATAATACTATAAGCAGTTCCAAGGACCACAGGAATCTAAATTAGGTATTAACTGACTGTGCTGGAAGATAAAGAGAATACTACATTGAACACCCTTCTTTGGGTGACAAAAGCAATATTTACTAAGAACTGGTCAGCACAAAGACTCAAAGTGTGCCCCATCTCAATGCAACTCTGATTCACAACTGACTCAGACAGAAAGGGGTAGTGGAATACATTACTAGCACCACTGCCAGCAGTATTTTAGTTATTCCAGGAAGGCCTCTGACTAAACCCATTCCTGCTTAGCTTCTCAGAACTGGCTAGAAGCGCGCAGCTGGAGATCAAGATGTCAATAAAATTTATCTAGACTCAACAACTTTATTTTTAGTCAGTTCAACAGCCATATCAGAAACCTAGAAACAATGAAATGAAATAATACTTATTAATCTAATTAATCTATTCATCCAACCCTCCACAGAAACCACATAAAAATGGTATTAGAAAATTATCTAAATGAAAAGCTATAAACATTAGGTGGCAGCAGTAGTTCATATTTTTTTTAAGATTCTTTAAAGCTGAAGTTTTCTTCTTTTAAATATGTTTCCATAAATAAGATAGGCTAGGCTTACACCGAAAATACAACATTAAGATATTAAAAACAAAATTTCACATTTACAATCCAAATTATTCAGGACTGTGTATTTTAGTACAAAGCAGTATTAAAATATTGTCTACAAAGTTACCCCTAACACTACTCTGTTCTTTTATCACACACTGGCATAGTGAAGTCCCTCCTTTGCAGACAGGAAACTAAAATCAGTAGTATTTTCCTTCCTGAGCCCATACAAAAATGCTTTAGAAATTGTGGATTACTAGTATCATCAGCCCTCCTTGTATTAAAAATAATAATACAGTCTATAATTCTGTTAGCTATACTGTGACACATTGAAAATAGGATTCATTTAAATACAAAGTAAACTTAAATTAGGACATTCTAAAATTTATAGCTTTTCATCAATCCATCATCAATGTGTTCTTGTATATTTTACGTACTTGATCCTGGGCATACAACAGATATACATGTAAATATACAACAGAAATAGGGACCACTTTTTTTTTAACTACATATGTGATTTTTGTGTTAAATCCTTACCAGGGAATTCTCTCAGACCGCAGTTAGGCTCAAGTAAGCCCTTAATGAAGGAGTTTTTGTATTCAACTCAATCAGTAGCAGCTGCTCTGGCCTAGAACCTGGAGAGCTCAAGTGATTGACCAAAGTCACAGTTTAGACTCAAGGTCCTCTATTCCAAAGCTACTGTGCTGTATCCATTATCAAAGATAAGTGGAGTTATGGGAGGAGGCAGTAATCTGAATCAATTAATTGTGTTGTTGTTGTTGTTTTTAATTCACAATTGGAAGTTAACAGATTAGCAAGGAGACATTACTTACAATTCAAGTCTCTGGAGAAAAACATCTCTCACTACAAACTAGATCCAAAATGAGTTGTATATCCAACATACAAAATCAAGGAAGACCAACTTATGAAAAATCCAGAAAAGAGACCAATATGGAAAGAGTCTTTTATAATAGTCCATTAACCAGCAAACTGTCCATGTGTATTTAAAGTACTATTTAGGCCACAAAAACTGCATTCCCATACAGCTTGACTGGACCTACTTAAAAAAAAAAACAGTACAGCAGGCGGCAGTTGTGGAATGAGTTTTCAATTCCACATTTCCTCTAGTAACACTAAGCAAAGGAGATACAAAGAGTTAAAGTATTGGTCCTATGGAGCTAACAATGTAAGAGATACGAGTATCATCTATATAAATGAATGAAATATATGGTGAAAGGAGGCAAAAACAAAGGAGAGTGAACCAGTATTAGGAAAGGAGGGTCTACTGTCACAAAGATATGAGCATACAATTTTAATGACTCAAGTTAAAATAACCCGTAGTCCTCTCAATTACCAGATACCATATGACCACAGGGCAATGTAAAAAAGTTACATATTTCTACTATCTGACCAATGTACCCAAGTACAACTTTGCCCTTTACTTCCAATCACAAACTCATGGTATATAAAGAGAGGAAGGGGCAAAAAAAATGAAGTCACTTGCCTAAAATGCCACAAATGGGTTGTGATTGGGGAGAGGGAGAGTCATTGCCCATTTATTCATGTGAATTCCAAATGTTTCAAGTTGTATTTTACAGCATCCTTGCCAAACAATTTTTGCAGTTTTATTTCACCCTGTTTTAATTTCATCCTGTGTTACTTATATATCCAACAAGATATCACTAAAAGGTATATGACTTTGTCCCCCAGACTAAGTATTTATAAAGAACTTATTTCTAATAGCTTCCTTTTAAATACAGTGGGGTATAAAACACTAGGATTTTCAGAAAAAGACCGAGTTAATTCAAATATTTTTTACCAGACTTTCTAAGGAGGGAGGGGAGAAAGAAACAAAAAGATGAGGGGAAGGAACAAGAAAGAGAAAGAGACAGAGAGATGCAGTAAGAAAGGAATACAGACAAAAATCTCTTGGTATCCTTCGTGGCAGGGTAATTCCAAAGTACCTAGTTTCAAGAACTTTTCTGAATGGAAAATAAAGATTGGTAGCTATGCTTAAGCTCTTCTCCTCAGTCAAGAAGCTTTAATGGTTTTCTATCATCTCTAATGTAAAATGCAAACTCCTTTGTCTGACATTTTAAAAAGCTCCTATTAATTTGGCTCCAAATTACCTTCCCAGAAGCAAAGCGCATTACTCTTGTTTTAACCAAATTGGCCACCCAGCTGCTCCCTGCATACTATATGTCCCATCTCTGTGCCTCTAGACTGGTTATATTATGTCTCCATGTTCTTGTCCCATCACGTCCTTCTCTTTAGCCTCCATTCTCTTCTCTTCCCTAAAAAAAATGCATTTCCTGCTATTTTACTTCTTTGAATCCCTAGCTTTCTTAGTTCAGCTTGAGCACCACCTTCTACAAGAAGCCATCCTTGATTCTCTTCCACACACTCATTGGTATTGATATATTCATTCTGTACGAACTAATATGTGCATACACTATCACTCCCCTGAGAATACTATACTTTTTATTAGTATCCCTTCCACTTAGCACATGGCCTGGCACATAGTAAGCACTTAATACCAGTTAATTGACTTGGGGAAGATTTGCCGGGTACATCCCAGAAGAGCCAAGATTTCAATTAGATTTTGGCAGAAACCTAGCATAACAAATTTTCCACAATAATGTTTTTGTCTTTTCTACTGTGGATGACAATGATGGCTATATCTCCAAAACCAAAAGATAATTCCTCACCACTCCATATGTTGCAGGGTAGCCCCTTGCTGATCTATGTTTGAATAATTTAGCAAGTATGCTGGCGCACCCAAGGATGCAGTATTCTTCATTGCAACAGACACAATGTTGCTTTGAAGAACTAGAGAACTGTTCAGATCATCAGTAATAATTTAAAGAGGTTCAAAAAGATACTGGAATGCTATTAGCAACTCTGCTGAATAATAGCTTTCTTTAGAGGCTCTATGCTGACATCCACAAAGGAGTAGAGAAGGGAGTCAGCATTTACATAGTGCCTACTATATACCAGAAACTGGGCTATGTGGTTTACAAATATTATCTCACTTAATAAGCAGCTTTTCAAAGATCATAAAAAAGGGAAAAGGATTTATATGTGCAAAAATGTAGCAGCCCTTTTTGTGGTGGCAAGGAACTGGAAGCTGAATGGATGCTCGTCAGTTGGAAAATGGCTGAATAAGTTATGGTCTGTGATTATTACGGAACATTATAGGATGATTTCAGAAAGGCCTGGAGAGACTTACATGAACTGATGCTAAGTAAAGTAAATAGAACCAAGAGAACCTAGCAACAGAAAGATTATGCAATAATCAATTCTGATGGACGTGTCTCTTCAACAGCAAAATGATTCAGGCCAGTTCCAATGGTCTTGTGATTGGATAAAGCCATCTGCACTCAGAAAGGGAACTGTTGAGACAGAGTATGTATCACAACATAGTATTTTCACTTTTATTATTGCTGTTTAGTTGGTTTTTGTTTTCTTTCCTTTTTTTTTCCCTTCTTGAACTGTTTTTTCTTGTGTATCATGATACTCATGGAAATATATATATATATATATATATATAAAAGAATAGCACATGTTTAACATATATTGGATTACTTATTGTCTAAGGCAGAGGTAGGGAGAAGAGTGAGAGAAAAAAAATTGGAACACAAGTTTTTGCAAGGATGAATATTGAAAATTATGCATGTTTTGAAAATAAAAAGCTAAAAAAATTAAACAAAAGCACTTTTCACAGCTTTGATTTAAAAGCTAACTACAGACAACATATCAAAACCTCCTAAAACTAATTTTATGCCCCCCCAAAAAAAGATATTAAATGTTCTAACTAGCTGATAATTTAGCTAGAGAAAATATTTAACGAGGACATAGTTCAAAGAAGTATTTTTGTGTTCAGAAAGGGCTGGTGTGAAAGGCTAGTTTGCTGTCACTGAAGATAATTATCTTCATGGTAGGGATGCAGGAAAGGGTATCCAATCTGAGAAAGCATTCCCAGTATATGTATCACTTTCAAGCCTCTAGATCACAAGAACTGCCAGAAAGTTCATTTTTCAATAGTACTCTCTGGGTCCATCAGACCCCAGAAGCATCAGAAAATGTAAAGCTTGGAGAGGAATTCATACTGCAAAATAATAATAAAGCTACAAAATTTCTCTTGTTTTTGTATTTGAAGGCTTCTGTCATCACTGGATTGTGAAAGGCTAGCACTATAACTCAAGCTACAAGTTCATGTGGAAGTGAGTCATTGTTCTTTTATTGGATGACTACAATGGGAGAGGGGAAAACTAAGACTAGACTAACTAGATTGCTATATATTATTTTGAAAATAAGAATTAAATTCATTTTTATATAACTTCAAATTATGTGCATTCAACAAGTTTTCTTGAGTACCTGTGTGCCAGGCAGTAAGGACACAAGAACAAAAAATCCTAGCTCTCAAGGAGCTCTTAACTAGGGATGGACACAGACACACAGACATAGACAGACAGACACACAGACACACACTAACTCACTCACTCACTCACTCACTCATGCACACAAACAAACATCCAAGTCACTAACTACAAGTGACTCCTGATGACTAACCTCTCAGTCCTTCAGGAAGACAGTAGTTGGAAACCAGTGTTTTGTTGGGACTAGAGTAGCATGGGCTGTACTCTTTTGGCACAGCCCTAGAGAGCTTATGGTTAACCTCCACGTGGAGTCCCAGGTCACTTTATCCCATTATAATACTTCCTTCAGAGTCTCTCAATACACATATGCATTTCCAGAAGGAACCCCCATCGTTTTCAATTATGCTATTAAAAAAGACTTGACTACACACTGGTATTTTTCAATTGTTGACTCCAGTCACTCACTGTAAGGGGTAGCTCTCCCCCAAGCCACATAATCTCCTTTTTGTGCAGGTGGTATTAAAAGACTATCTACTGAAAAATACAAACTGAAACTGTACTTTGGTATTCACAGAAAGAGCCTAATTATGGGAATCATCTCTGAAGCTTGCTGCTTCAAAGTTATGATACACATAAGCTGGCCTGGCCAAGCAAGGCAACTTTTTTTAGACTAGATTCCTATTTAGAACCAAATTCAAAACTGTTCTGTTATTTGTTTCAAGAAATATCTGTGACATAATGGAATTGGATATGTTATTTAATCACAGTGCATGAATACATTGATTTTCACAACAGCAGCCCTCCTTTTGAGAGGAGGAAGATAAAGTTTTTTTTTTTAATTAGTATCCCAACAAAAAGGTTTTATAAATAACAAGTTATCTTGATTATTGGCAGGATATCAGACTACAAAGGAGCAACAGGTTGGCAGTGATCAAAGAGAGGGGAGAAAAGTAAGGAACACATCCCATTTTGGGGATCTTGGGAAAAGATTTTCTCTCTTTCCAAATTTGAAAGCAGTTGTTCTTAAATTAAGTTTCATAGATCCAAGGAAAGATTTCAGAGTCTGTGATCTCAGATGGGAAAACAATTGCACTTCTATTCTCCCTAACCTCTAATTGAAACTTAGTGTTTCCGCCTGTGTGAGTGTACTCAATAAACGGTTACTCTGAGAATGGATCTAGAGACTTCAGACCACCAAAGGGATCCAAGGCCTTGTTTAGAAGCTGATTTAAGAAAATAAACTTTTTTATTTAAAATTTTGATTTAAACAGTATATTAACTAAAAGTTTTGTTTGGTCACAGTCTGTCTTTTTCATTACTCCTTTTTTCGTAAAGAAATTATTACATACTGTTTTTTGAAAGACAAATTTATTCCTTCTTTTTGCAACCCCTTCAAAGAGAAAATAGCAAGGGAAGATCATCATCTTCCAGCCATCTCAAATCTCCAAGGAGTTTCAGATTGTACCCAGAATACTTACTTTTGCTGGGTTCTAACCCTGAGTGGAAGAAGGCATGGAAGTCAGTGGAGAGCAAGCTCCAAAACTCTGCTCTTGGCAGATGGGCAGTGGTGGAAGACTCCAGCTAGCATCTATGTACTGACCATCCTAGACTGTGCTGAGCAAGCCATTCCCCTGATGAACACAAAGGAACTAAAGACAGCACTACCAAGCTGGTAGGCAAATATTTAAGATATAGGATCAGAGTTGTTAGTATGACAATCCTGCATTAACATCCCCTTATGTTCTTTTCAGAATTGAGGGTATGCTAATATTTACCCTAATAAAGGGCTGGATTGAAAGGAAGCCAATAAAACTGCTCTTGAACTACTATTTCTATAAGCATTTTAAGTATTTTTTTAATATACATGTGAAAGTATGTTAAAATGCAATCAAACATTTAAATCTATTTAGCTAATTTCTAGCTGGGAAATCTGTAGATTTGGAGTTTCTCCCTATAACAAACCAAGTAATTTCTGACAAGGGACTCAAGGAGCAAACCATAAAGAGATAGGATTATTCTGTTTCTCCTTTAAATAAACTGTCCTCAGAAACAGATAATCCTAGCACACAAATATCTGGACACCAGAAAAAAAGTTTAAAAGCCCTACTATTACTTACTTTTGTCTTGAAAACCTGGATTGAGTTTGAAAGGGAAGATCTTACTTCTAAAGGAACAAGCAATGAAGAAATCCATCCTCACCATCTTTGCAGGAATAGAGACTGTTTAGATACTAGTTATTCAAGCATGTCCAGTCAATCCTGAGAAATGATACCTCAAGCAACTACATAAGCCACGCCACCTAGTGGTTATATTATCAAAAAGTGCAATTGGTCTTAATGCCTTGCACCAGAGAGTAAAAATAAAAACTATTTAGAGAAAATCCTTCAGTGATGGAAAATTAGTGATGTATTTGTTTTCTGAGTTATCACAATATAGTACAGTTAAAACAGAAGAAGAGGTGATTGTATCAAAATATACCCTGATTCCAATTGTGCACAAGTGGACTTTACAAAAATTATGCAATGATGATAGCTATTTTAGCAACATCTCTATGGCTAGAGGATGCTGGGTAGCATTTAAACCATTAGATGTATGATGTGTCTATCAATTTCAATTCTAATCTACTGAGGTCTAAATATGAATATAATTTCTCTCATTGTTTTCATACAGAAATAGACCTAGAAACTGCACAATAATAAACATTTTTTTTTACAGTCTTCATTTCTGTCATGTTACTTACATTTATTCTTTTAAATCAGACTTTAAAAGTTTACAAAAAAGGAATTAACTCTGTCCAAATACTGGCTAAAAAACTGCACATTGTTGCCTGCAAAGAATCAGAGGTGGCCTTATGTCTGTGAATCTGCAATAGATAGATCAATTGAGTAGCATTCACATATTTAATTTGATCATAAGTTTGTTTTGGCTTCTAAATTAAATCTTGAACTTTACCCTAACTGATTCTCCAAAGGAAAACATTCTAAATGTGCCATATCTGTTTGGAAACAGCAGTGTGGAAAAATAAAACACAACTAACACAGTCTTGAAAACTATAATGGCAATTCTTTGTCCCAAGCAAAGGCTAACTACTTATATTTGCACATATAGATTTGGTTATCAACTTCAACTTCCTCTAACACACCTTACCATGAGTCATTCCTCCCATCTCTACCAGTTTTCCCCAGTCCTCTTGGTTATTAGCCAAGCTTTTCTGTGGGAATGTTCAGGAAGGAGTAATGGAAGACATCTAGATTGTATGCCAGGATGACTCGGAAGATGACAATGCCCTCCAAAGTAATAGAAAAATTTTGAAGGAAGGTTTGGCGCGTGTGTGTGTGTGTGTTGGGGGGGGGGGGGGGGGGGGAGGAAGGGGGGGGGACGGAGGAGGGTAATGAGTTCTGCTTTGGAAATGTTGAGAGATTGAGAAGCCTAAGGGCCTGGAGATCTAAGAGAAAAACTTGGGCAGAAGAGATAGAGATGATAATTGCACTCCCTTCTCAACACTTCTCAGAAATCCTAACTTCCCTCAAGGTTGAAGTCTAATGTCACTTCCTCCTCAAAGAGACACACACACACACACACACACACACACACACACACACGCAGCTTTCTCAGGTGGAATGCCCAAGTAGTTTTTTTAACTTACATTATTTTATTTTTTCCAAATACATGTAAAGATAATTTTTAACATTCATTTTTGTAAAACTTTTGTAAAACTTTCTTCTTCCATCCCTGATGTTATCCCTAAGATAGCAAGCAATACGATATAGGTTAAATATGTGCAATCCTTTTAAATATATTTCCACATTTGTCATGTTATGGAAGAAAAAAACACAAGAATAAACAAAACAAACAAAAAGGTGAAAATATTTTGCTTAAATCCACATTTAATTCTATTTCTGGATATGGAATTTTCCATCCCAAGTATACTGGATTTGCCTTGAATTATCTCATTGTTGAAAAAAGCAAAGTCCAACACAGTTGATCACTATGCAATCTTCTTGTTGCTGTGTACAATGTTCTCCTGGTTCTGGTCATTTCACTCAGTATAAGTTCATGCAGGGTCTTCTTTTTATCTCTCTTTCTGTTTTGTTTTTACATCAAAGTTCCTGGCTTCAAACTTCACTGAATTGAAACTTCTCATTCTGAAGTTAATAGGAATTTAATTTGTCAAATCCAGTGCCCTTGTCTTATGCCTCATTCTCCTTGATCTCTCTGTAGCATTTCTGATGGTTGATCTCATTTTATACTCTCTACTCTTACTACATTTTCTTAGTGTTCTTATCTGTCTGACCATTCTTTCTCAGTTCTCTCTGATAGTAAATCATCCATTCTACAATAATGTAACTGTGTGTGGAGCCTGACCAATCACATCAGTTCCCATAGTTTTAATCATCTCTGTACTGTTATCTCTTCCATGACACAACTTTACTACTCATACCTGTTTCTATGTATTGTAAGTTGGCACAAGAAATTAAATGGAGTTTCTGAGGAGTTTTGCAGAAGCCACAAAAAAACACAGCAATGTCAGCAGACAACAAAAAAAATTTTAGAAATTCAGAACTGCAAAAAAAAAATTGATGCAATATTGTATGATATCGACATATTTTATCTGGTAAGAAGGGAGTGCCAAACTATTTGAATTGGATTTTCCATGTCTTGGAGGTACTACACCCCTAAAGCCTCATGTCTATTAGATATTTTGAACCAGATGTTCCACATGCACCTTACACTCAACACATCCATCTAATCTAATCTAGAGTATCAAGGGAAATGATGAAAGGAAATACAGATAAAGGGGAACCACTTCAGATCTCAAATTTTATTATAAAGTAGTAATCATCAATACTACTTTATTGTATTTATTGCTTTTTAAAAAAAAAAAAGTAGAAACATAGACCTGTAGAACAAACCAGAAAAAGGAGAATGAAAAACAATGGCACTCAATAATAATAATAATAAAGTATCCAAGATATTGGAAAAACAAATTATTTAGGAAAGAAGTCCTCACTTGATCTTTAAAAAACAAACAAACAAAAAAAAAAAAAAACCTGTTGAAAAAGCTAAAAAGCAATCTGGCAGAAATCAGATTTAGAAGCATTGTCCTCAGATCAAAAATTTAGGAAATGTTCATCAACTGGGGAATAGCTAAAAAAAACTGTGACTGTTATTATGACCAATTATTATTGTTCTATGGGAAATGATGTGTAGAATAAGCTCAGAAAAACCTGAAAAATCCTTCATAAACTCAAGCAAAATGAAAAACAGTGTACAAAGTAATAGCAATGTTGTAAGCTGATAAGCTATAAATGCCTTTGCTACTCCAGTAATACAATGATCCATGACTACTCTGAAGGACTTGGGTGGGAAAAACCTATCCTTACCCAGAAAAAGAACTGATTGTGTCTGAATAGACACAATCCTCCCTCCCTTCCTCTCCTTTTTCCCTCCCTCATTCTCTCAACTCTTTTTCTTGAGGTTGGTTTTTTTTTTTTTTTTTGGGGGGGGGCGCGTTTGTTTTTTTTCACATCATTATTTTTTATGGAAATATTTTGCATAACTTCATAGGTGATTTCTTTATTGGGGGCTGAAAATGGGATACAGAAGAAAATCTGGAAGAAATGTAAAAAATGTTTATTTAAAAGTTATTTTTTATTTACAAATTATATGTGTGGGTAATTTTTCAGCATTTACAATTGCCAAACCTTTTGAAGAATCAGAGTAAAATTTAAAACAAAAACATTGATCAAGGTAGTTTTGAAATATAACAAACTTATTATAAAAACTAGTAGTAGGGAAAACTGGAAAAATATATCTGGGAGGTGAAAAAGCAATACCAGACATATGACTAAATACAGTTCTATAATACAAATCTATAGAAATTAAAAATTAGGGAAAGGATTCATTAACTACCAAGTATCCTTAGGAAAAAAAATGGATTGAAAATTTAATAGGAAAGAGTTTTGGACCCACACATTACACCATGTCTTCATTCTAATTGAAAAATTGAATTGTTTAAAAAATAAATAACTATATATATGAAAATTCAAATAAGGTTAGTTCTTCTTGATTCACCAAATAGAAGAAACATGATCTCTAAAAAAAAAAAAAACTGAGAGGGAAGAGGAGATATCAAAAAGATATAATATTTATAGCAAAGATGACAGTTAAAAAAAATATATAAGGAATTACTAAATGGTGACAGTGATAATTCCTGGTCCAAAATGCTAAGAGAAAAAAAAAATCAGTTGAAAATACCCAAGTTCACACATAAATTGATTTAAATTAAAACAACTTCACAGTTCCTCTTTTCACTCATCAGATAAATAATAATAAAAAGCAATTGAATTGAGTGCTGGCAATTTTATAAGGTAACAAGTATGCTCACTATTGATGGAACTGTCAACATGTAGGATCTTTTTGAAAAGCAATCTAGCAAGGACCAAGTAAAAGTTCACCAATCATACCTTTTGATCAAAAAATTCCAAAGTTGGAAATATGCTCTAAAAGTCTTAATAAAAACAAGTCAAACATTTTTCTGGTATATAATTGTCATAAAGCTATATATATAATTGCAATTGTCATAAAGCTATATACACACACACACACACATATAGCTATATGACACTGAAAAATTGGAAGGAACCTAAATGTCCCCAAAAAGTTAAAAGTATGAAAAATGAAGATATGGAAAAATGAATATTTATCAAATATTGCAACATTTTTAAAAGAATTTAGTATAACTAAATTACAACATTATGTGAGGAAAAGAGACAACTAAGAGGGAGCAATTGAAAAATTACAAAATTTCCCAAACTGAAATAAAAGAATTAAAATTTAAAGTTAATTTGGTTGAAATAACAATTTAATCTAAAAATCAAGTAATTTTTTTGTTACTTCTCAGTCAACTAACCAGTAAAAATACATCCAACCTTGATAGTACATACAATCTGCCACCCTACTAGATCCATTCATTTTCCTTTGTGACCCACCAATACTACCATCCTTCAGTGGAAAACAGGCTCCAGCACAAATGGGAAAAAAAAATATATCATTAGAAGAAAACTAGAACTTCAATAGTCCCAGTTTCATTTTTTTGTAGTTTTCTTTTCACTGTTTGCTATGAAAACTGGTGAGCTGCAGCAGAATCTACCCCAAATCTGGAATCAACTGATGCAATAACATTAAAATGGTATGTTTTCTAGGAGATTGAAAAACTGGTATTGGGAAGCAAAGGGGATAAGAAATTAAGAAACATTAACTTCCACAGGTCCAAAATGGAAGATGAAGTACCATCGAAGTGATCAGAGTCATTGAATTTAAAAACAGAGGCATAAAGCGCGAAGAGGCTTAAGGAAAGGAAACAGACAGGACACTTTACCATCAGTCACATTTGCCAGAAGAGAGGATACCAGTTCTCTGCTACAACTTCAGTCAATATATTGACATTTACAAAAAGGCCTGTAGATTTATAATAAGGAACCAGTGATCTGTATAGTGTGCCAGACCATGATTTATATTTCTTAAAAGGTGTCTACTAATTGCAAAATGTAAAGAAGAATCCAGAAAGTAAAATTACTGGCTCTGCACAGCATTAATTTTAAATGTCTTAAAAGCACAGTGTTTCTGAAATACACCCCAAGAACAATCCTGTGGATAAGAAATCCATTTCAAGTTTTAGTTACTAGATTACAAATCAATGAATTTTAGCAACTGGTGCACTAATCTAAAGAGGAAAAAAATGCATACTAAGTAACTGAAGAACAAAAAGAATTATAAAAACAATTTTAAATCATTGGGTTATTACCTTATTGAGGTAACAAGTGTAATATGGGAATTAAGAGAGTGTTACCTTAACACTACAAAAGTATGGAAATTTTTGCAGATACTGAAGAAGGATGAATGACTATTCTTACATGTAAGTGCTAACAAGCACTTAAGTAAATGACTATTTCTAGAAAGTAAATGGTTGCAGAAAAAAAGAAGAATATTGAATTATTTATCTGGGGAGCTTAAAAAAAACCTATTAAACATACTAACAGGAAATTCATGGTTATACTGAATCTGAAGTCAGTGGTAGGTGGAGGAAACTTTTTCTCAAAGCCATCATCAAGTCAGACCTAACCCAAAAGTTCTACTCCTGTCTTCAATCTGAGATTCACACTTGTTTTTATTTTTTTTAAACACATCAATAACCATATTTGAATACAATTCATTTCCTCTGTAATTTCAATATCATTAGTTTCCTATGCATTTTATTTTAGACATTTAAGAGTATTTTTTGTGAGAAGTTAAATTCAGAGGTCTCATCAAACTGCAAATGAGGTGCAGGACAAGAACATAAAGGATGAGAACAAGAACATTAAGCAAAGGGAAAGCTGAATATAAATTGGGATAAAGTTGTAGAGTAATTCCTTCTCGGTTGACTAAATAAGAAAGAAACTGTCAAAGATCTTTGAGGTCTTTATAGATCTTTATAGACTGAAGGAGACAGACATCAGAATCAAAAATAAATTATGAAATCTCCTTTCTTGACAATGAATATCACTTAGGAAAATGATGAAGCACCCTACTCAGTTTCATTTAATATCACTAGTGAATATATTCTCTATTATCTTCCAATATGTTACATCTATAAGCATGTTTCTGTGTTGTTTTTCTCTATACAAAACTTAATTAAATCAGTCTCTCTGCTCTTAGAATTTCTAGCTATATCCTAGAAGATCAACTCCAAAACTTTCTGGAAGTGTGTCCCTATGTCTCTGGACAAATGACTTTATCATCTATCGATTATAGTGAAATTTCATTGGCAAGACGCAAAAAGTAGTTCTTGAAGAATATTTTTATAGTATAAAGTACTGCCTAGAAATACAATATACTTCATTGTATATCAGCTGACACAAGCTGAGTTTATAGGGAAATTCCTTTTATTTATTTATTTTTTCACTTGTAGGTCTATTGACTTGCGGCCTTTCAAACTGCCCCCTCCCCCTATCCCTTTCAGAGAAAAAAAGTCCCCATTTCATTCAGTTAGGGATAAGGTGATGACCTGGAAAGAAAAAATTATTTTACATTGAGATTACTGAAGGAGAGAATGGTTAACATATAATTGGTCACATTCTAATGAAATAAGTTCAGCATATTCCATTAAGCTATCCATACATATCTATATAGATCCATAAAATTAGTAAATGGAAACTGTTCAAGCTAAGCCAACATACATAATTTCAGTTGTATCTTGCCAGATGGTTATTCCATTTCTCTTTCATCTAGTTCTAGTTTTCTTTTCTTATACGCTTATAGTTCATTGCTTCATCATTATCGTATGAAGATAAAATTAAAATGAATATAAAGCAGTTTACAAGACTTAAAAAAAGTTTAACTAATATTAAAAGGACATTTAACTAAAGAGTTCTACCTTTCCAACATTCGTTTAGATTTTGCTCATGTTGTTTCCAATGTCCTCCCCATTCTTTTACTTATTCTTTAGAGTCAAATTCAAATTCCACTTCTCCTGTGATGCATACCTAATCTCTAATGACTTCCCCATCAAAAAACTTTTATCTAAACATCTAAAATTGTACATTGAAGTTATCTGTTTACATAAACTTGATACTTTAACCAATAGACAATCCAGTGCTCCAGAGATAAAAATTGACTTAGCAACTGAAAAACAACAGAGCTATAATAATATGTAATAATAATAATGCGGCAACCAGAATAAAATCATTTCTCCTCGTTTAATAAGATGCAAACTTGAATTCTACACTATCCATTTCTCTCCAATTCCTTATCGCCATATCCTATTGAGTTCTGCCCTGCTGAATTCCAGCCCTGTAGCTGTTCCACCGCTCACTGAATTTATGTTTATTCAGACACTGCTAAACAAAACTAAAGAAAATCATGAGACTAGAATGACTGCATGTACCACACATTTATATTATATAACCATAACAAGGCCCGCAATATTTTTATGCCTCTCTAATAAATCTGGCATCGCACTCACCACAGTGCTTTATTTAAATCTTTTCATTCATCCTCAAAACTTCTCCCCTCACCCAAAAAAAAAAATTAATAGGTGATTAAAGAATTATAGCAGTTTTCAAAAGAATAAATTCAAAGTATCAACAACTCTATGAAAAAAAGCTCAAAAATAGCAAATAAGCTAAACAAAATTAAAATAGTTCTAGGATTTCTTCACCCAAAAGTGAAAGGGTACAAAAATAGCAAGAAAATAAATATTAAACATTTAATATGTTCCAGGCATTACATATATTATCAGACTTGATACTCCCGACAACCCTAATAGACGGGTACTACTACTTTTATCCCTATTTTAAAATTGAGCAAGCTGACACAAATAGAAAATAAATGATTTGCCCAGGATCACATAGCTATTATTTGAGATGAGATTTGAACTCAGGTCTTCCAATCTCCAAAGGCCCAGTGCTCTATCCGTTGCATAAAATTCTAGCTGACAAATAGGCCCAAAAAAAAAAAAAAATCGAAAGGCCAAAATAATAGCTAATGACAAAGGACTTATGGGAAGATATAGCACACTATTAGTTAAACAATGATACTGGAATACGATTTGGAATTATGTTAGAAAAATTACAACCATATTCTTTTATCTAACAACACCAGGAAGATCAAAAATAAAATGACCACCACCAATATATACTGGAGCACTACTGAAGGCTGCCTAGGTACCCTTAAATTGAAATTTTATTGAAAAAAATAAATGAATATGACATAAGGAATATATTATTGTGCTGTAAGAAATCACAAATTTAGAAAAACATGGGAAGATTCACAATAAAAGATGTGCATGAAAACTAAACAGCAACAGAATTACAATGCTCTTGATTCATTCTTTAGAAGATGAACCATACTCCCCTCATATCCATATTACAGTAGAAAATAATGCATATGAAATGATTTGTACATATTTTGATGTACACAGTTGTTTGGTTTCCCTGGTAAACTGATAACAGCATCAAACATCACAAGCTGGACAGTCCTGTGAAGTGATCCCTAGTTATTAATTCACTTCCACCAAAGTACATCTAATAAAGACCAATATGTATCTCGTGGTTCTGTGTGGCTGGTAATCCTGGAATTCATAGTATCTTGAATTCACAAAAGTTAAACCTAACAGGTTTTGTTTGTTACAAGGAATTCTTTGTTAGAAAAGACTTTATTTGAAAAAGGGGGAAGAAGAGAGAGAAAAGGATATGGCAATGAAGAAAAAGAAATGGCAATGATTTTTTAAAATACATCAATGAATATTTTATGCATAAAAAATGGAGAAATTTTATTGTTGTTAAATAGGAATCTCCCTTTCTTAATGTGATAGGGATATCACAATGTGATAATCAAATGATTGAAGCTAAAAACACAAATTGAATTCATTAGGCATAGTATATATGCCAGGCACTGTGCTGGACGCTAGACATAAATACCATCACGAATTAAACAGTACCCATTATAGAGAGAGCAACATTTCCACTGAGAAGAAGTAACAAACACAAATTTAATAATGTAATATTATTACATTAATATGTAATTTTATTACAAAATAATGTAATATTGATGTTATAAAATAAAAACTCACCTATCGACTATACATTCATTATCAACTTTATTGCATGCTGGCTTACTAGATACCCCTGTCATTCCATTTCATTTCTAGACTCTTAACTTTGTTGTGGAGCAGCATATTCTGATGGGTCCCACCAACCACAAGTAGCTGGGAAAACAGGCTTCCTGATGGACTCCATAGGTCCAAAGAATAGCCACAGCTCAGTATGAAGAGACCCAGCACCAGATGGACTGTCACATCACACGTGGCATTTCCCAGCCCTGGCAGCTCACAGAAATTGTGTAGTCAGGAGTAACAGGACTCCAATCTGTCACTGGAGGGAATACTATAGCACAGAAAATCAGCTTAGTGAGGCACTAAGGTGACTCCCATTCTAGCATAAAACAAGATGACTGCTATTAAATGACTCATGTGCAATGTGCCATTTTATAGGCATTTTAGCACCTTTGTTTGGTTTTCCTGGTAAACTGATAACAGCATCAAACATCAAAAAATTGGACAGTTCTGTCAAGTGATGCCTAGTTACTGCTTCACTCCACCAAAGTACATCTAATAAAGACCAATATTCATCTCATAGTTCTGTGTGGCTGGGAATCCTGGAATTCATAGTATCTTGAATTCGCAATATTTAAAACTGGAGAAAAGGCAAAACAGAATTGAAGGTCCAAAAGTAAGTACAAAGAGCCAGCTCTGAATATGAGCTGACATTTATGTAGTGTTTAAGGTTAGTCATTTCACAACGTGTCACAGTAACCTCTGAGAGCTAGATTAAAATATTGATATATTGTACATATATCTATATATTTAGAGATATGCATAGAGATATATAGATTAAATAAAGAAATATAAAGTAATGGAAGAATTTATGGTCTACCTTTAATTATGCTTATATACCTGTACCAATAAAAACAAGACTCCTTCTTGATGGAAAATTTCAGAAAGTTTATAGCATGGGCCTCAAATTCCAAGTGGATGGTGGGAGTTCTTTTCTTTGAACCTCTTAATATAAGTTTAGAACCAATTTTTCCTTCAATTCTAGACCAAAGAGTTTTTAGGTCTCTCACCTCTTCTAGCCAAAAGGCCAATTGTCTGACTTTTTCAGTTCACTATTCTGTTAATAGAAAAGAGAAAATAATCCTTTCAATCTTCTTCTCTTTTAAAGAGTGCTCTCACTCTAGAAAAGAAATTCATAATAATAACTCAATTACTTATATATGGAGCATAAAAAATGGTCAGATGTAAATAACAAAATGATACAATCGTTAAAAAATTAGAGTTTAAACAAAGTTATAAATTTACTGGAATAGCTTGGCAAAAATGTAGCATCATAGGAAAACTTTCTTGAAGTTTTTCTTTATATTAGTCTCAACTTGCTTTTCTAAAGAGTCCAGAGTAAATGAAGTGTCTCATTTCACTATTCATTGAAAGCTGTGCTACTTTTAATTCAACCCCAAAATTTCTGGCTGCCATATATAACAAGTTGATTCATCTTGAGCTTGCACAAGACTAAGAATATAATTTTTCAAGCACAATACTTTCTTCCCATATACCCCAATCTGTATATAGGAAAGTTAGATTAATTTTAAAGTCACTTTTATAGTTTTGCCTACTAAATTTCATCTTTAATCAACAACAAACATTTACATTTTTAAGTGGCAAATATATTCTAGATAGACACTATCTATACAAAACTGGACCAAGTCCAGTCTCTACTCTATATTCTGTCTCATTATTGATTTCCTATGTTTTCCACACCTTTTGGATTTTTTATTCTGCTTTCCAATTTGTTAATTACCCCTTCTAGCTTTATATCATTGGATAATGTGAAAAGCATGTCCCACATACCTTTTTGGTATTATATGTTCCTATGATCTTATCATCCTGGAGACCTCTGGCCAAAGACACGGCTAATATTATTAACTATTTCTGTTTCCAGGTATTCACCAATATTAATTCATCCATCTGTACTAGCATCTAGCCGTTATCTCTCATTCATGTCACAGATCACCCTACCATCCCCACACAATCAAAAAGAAACTAACACTAAGTTTGATATGAACTATTCTGGACAAAACCAATAGCTCACTGAGATATGTGCTTTCTTAATTACATCAGCTAACCATATCATTAATAATATAACCCAGACTTTTCCCAGTAATCAGTCAAACTCAAGGCCCTATACCATGAAGATTAAGACAACATGAACCCCAAAACATTGTTTTGAAGATGAGTGCATTATCCCCAACAATGAGGTCAGCGATCAAATGAAGGAATGAATGAAAACTTTATTTAAGAACTTGGCTAATAAAGAGGTACTGAGCTCTGTTCTCACAATAGAAACAGAAAAGACAAACATTCTCTCTCAAATATCTTGCACTCTAATGGAGAAAATAATAGGAAAATTACAGTGCAAGTCAAATGAAAAGGTCTCGTGGTCCTTAGTGTCTTTTTTTCCATTAATAAAACAGACAGACACAGATTTTTCTCATCTTTGTTTTCCTCAGTCTCCCTTTCTGTTCCTCTGTAATGTGAAGGATGCAAAAGAAGCAAGTTACATTTGTAATCATAATTAGTTTGTAAGCCTTTTTCTTCTCGATCCTTAAGGGCTACTGGATCCCTTTGCTTTGCTGATTTTTACCAACCTTTCTAAATGACAGTCTTACTCTCCACTGCTTCTCTCTGCTTTATCAGATGATAATCAACTCAATCTTCTTGATATAAACTACGCTGCAACTTACATTGCCTTTGGCAGCTATCCCTCTCATTTGTCAAGTTAAATAGTAGCTTTCTGTGTTCTTTTGATTTCTGTTATAGCCATTATATTGGTTTAACGCCTATATAAATTATTGTAGTCAGTATTGATGCCATTTCTATTGTCCATGATGCTGTAATAAGGCTGCCAAATTGCTAATTTGATAAGGGGGTAACAGTCCTACTGAGTCCAGATTCAGTTAATACAGTTTTAGATTATAATGGAAAGCCAGAAAATCCAATATCCAGAAAGGGATAATCAGGAGAGTAAAAAGCCTAAAGGACATGCCATATGACATAAGTTGAAGGAACTGTTTGATGTTTAGGTTAGTGAAGAGAAGGTTCAGGGGAAATATGATAACTCTTCAACACCTTTTAGTACCTACAGGTCTGTGAGGGACTGTCATGAAAAAATAATTATACTTTTGATCTAGAGAAAGTCAGAGGAAATTTAGAAAATTTAATAAATACTTGCTAACAATTACAGCTCTCTTAAGAAGTGGGATAGAGTACTTTGGTGGGTTCCCCAGTAGTGTAGCGTTTCAAGCAGAAGTTAAATGTCAGGGATGCTGTTAAGGCTTCCACAGAAACCTCCTTGTTTTGGAAGGTCATTCCACCCCTAACACTTTTCCCCAATGGAAGTCTAGTGACAGGTGGCCCTTTCCTCTGATAGCTAGCTGCTTCTCAGAATCTCCATTTTCTGGAAAGAATTCAGAACAGTCATGCATTCATTTTGCTGGCCTCCACTAAACTCTCCCGACTTTCTTTAGCATGCTCCCTCTTAGGCACTCTCTGCCTCCCTCTTCAGCTTCTTGTATGTACTGTCTATTTCCTTGAAGGGAGAGACTATCAGTCTTTCTGCTGGTATTTGAATTCCTGGTGCTTAACACAAGCTAGAATAGAATCGGCATTAATAAATGCTTGTTATTGTTGATACTGCTGCTGCTAAGCTTCTCAGAGGTATTAATGGAAAGTTCAACCACTGACGAGCTGAACTAGAAGCCATTCCATATTGGAGTTTCAATGATTTTTTTTCTTTTATCATGAAAAGTATTTGTATTCTGCAAGAAATAAATTTAAGTAAACCTGAAATGCAACCAAATTTCAAATTCCACCTGTCTATAATGTCTATTTTATAGGTGAAATAATAACATGAATTTCAGGGCCCTAATTATATAAAAATATGAAATGGTATAGAAAAGGAACATTCACTAAACCTAATGTAAATGTAAATTTACATAAGATAAACTCTAGACTAAGATGAGATGGAAGGTTTCTGGTGGCTATGTGAGCAAAATACTCCCACAAATGGGCAAAAGGATTTCCAGAGCATCAGTGGCAGGATTTCTATTTTAGTGGTGAACAGATTTAGAAGAAAATAGACAATGCTGTAAAAAAAATTACCCTGGCATGGGTTAAAAATAAATAAAAATTTTAAAAAATGAAAAATACAAGAAAATATACAACAAAAGTTTACTTGAATTGACTGAAGGTGAAACAAACATTTGAGTGAAAGAATTTCACAGAATTTTACATTTGACGTCAATCCATATATAAATACTCCTCTGGTGCTCTAATAAGAGAAATAATATATAAGAGAAATAATAATTCTAATAAGGGGGAAAAAAAACGATCTTCCCAAAATAGATGGAGAACACAAGCCTGCATTCATAGATGCATTCATTTCCAAAAGCTCTCCTCTTAATTCTTGGTTACCACTGCTACCTTGCGTCACAATGCCCACACTTTATTATGCCCACATAGATATTAAGATTACCTTAATATCTATCATAACAATGAAGCTAATAATCACTTCATTAGCAAGTGAGGGAAAACACTGACCACCAGGTGGTGTTAGGCTCAGGCACTTAAATCAAGGTTTCAGTGAATCTGCACCACCCATGCTGGCTGTCCCGAAGGACAACCTTCCTCTACTGATCACCAGAAGGTGCTCAGCCTACATACTATTGTCTACTATTCCATGGAAGGTTCAAGCAATTTGTCTCTTGATTTTTCCAACCACTGTCAGTCCTCCTAGCATCTAAAGGTTGAAAAGGAAAATGGTGCTTCTGGACCCCAAATCAGGAGAAGAGGGCTTACCTAAGAGAAAATGCAGGAAGTGAAGAAATATTACCTTCTACTTTCTCTGAAATTATTAACTAGCTATTAATTTAGTTCAATCCCACTTCATCAGTCTCTTGTAGTTAGTCCTAACTGAATACCCAATATGTTGGCCCTTTCTTTACTTAGGTCATCACTGGAGTCACTACACACTCTATCTAGCTCATTCATCACTACACTGCCAATACAAAGGCAACTGCTACAACCCAGACATACAGAACTGAAACAATGTTGTCCAGAAGTTCTTCTGAAAGTAAATTAAATTCCAGGGCAAAAAAGTGGATTTGCTTGCGCGCCTATATACAAAATATCTTCATTGTTTCTTGGGCTCCATTCTTACCTTATGCACATCTGGAAGGCTGTTGTAAACCCCATTTTCCTTGGTTTTTCTATATTCTCCTAGAGAGGACCCTAATCTCTGACTACATTAGCCACTAAGAGAAGGTAATAAAAAGATGATCTTGCCAAGTTATAAGTCACTACACTATTTGAGCAAATAATACACTTCCTACATGGGGTGTTTTAAAAGTAAATTTTCATGGTCCATCTCACATGATCCATTCAGTCTAAACTATGTTTTTCTTCAGCTCATTTTACACCTATGGAAACTGAGACAACACAGCTGCTAAGTATCTAAGGACAAATATGAACTCGGGTCTTCCTGACTCTCATACACTACACTTGACTGCCAAAGAACCTGTTATGTGTAACTGAAACATGGAGATTTTGCCCTAGAAAAGGATCTACTCTGTAAAGCAATTCCTCAAACTGGAAAAAATACACTGACTTATAGAGAGGACTTCTCTTCATACTCACATACAGGCTTTAATCCTGGGCCTTGGAGAAATTTACTTGATCTTCAAGTATATTTCTTCTGTCATTCAAAAAATAGTATTTATTGAGATGACAGAACTAGAATGACAATAGGAAAGATGAACTAACCATAAAAGCTATTACACACACACACACACTGAGAGAGAGAGAGAGAGAGAGGCACTCACTCACTCGCTCGCTCACAAGAAAATCAAAAGAAAGTAACTCTTAAAAACAATCATAACCATAGGGCCATTTAAATAATTAAAAATCTTTATAACCTATTTTAGCAATGTTTATCTATATCTCAAACAGAAATACACACATACATACCCCAAAACTATGGCTATAGGGAATTCAAAGTAAAGGTATGGATTTTTTTTTTCGCCAAAACTTTTTTTTTCCCTAACTGGTTCAAACTCTTTTCTTCTGGAATTATTCTTTTGAATTTCTTTTGAAATTATTCTTTTATCATCATCTTGGCACCATTCTAAGGCATTCCAAAAGATGTTTTGTCATTAAGGGAAAATGTTAATTCAATTTTCCTTTCAAATGGTAACTGCAACAATAATGCACAAATTTACCATTACATGTTAATCATCTAAAGATATGAGGCTTCAACAGATATTGACTAACTTTTCTTCAATCCATGTCATGTCAGTCCCAATCTGGGCAATCTACTTACTCAGAACAGATGTAGTATGATGAATGGCAATGATGTGAGAATCATAAAAAGGAATGTTAGACATTCTAGGTAAGTTTCCAAATTAGGGTGTGAGGTTCATTAAGATGATGTTAAACACTGGCTAGATATCCAGAGGGAAGGGTGGTAGTTCCACACTGTAAAAAGTCTGAAAGTTCCTGGTCTACTTTCAGCATGTGACAGTTAATGTGTATCAGTTAAGCATGTCTATAGTCAAGTTCTAACTAAATAAAAATCCTCACAAAAATGGACAAGGGGCTTAAGAAGACTCACACACTTTCTACTGAGGGGCACTCCCTTCTCAGTTTCCTCATTAATAAGATGCAAAGTATTAGACTACATGATGGATTTAGAATTGGAATTGGTAACTGCCAGCTCTGAAACTGTGATGGTTCATATTTAGCTCAAGATTACTCACTGTTAACATTATTCTACCAAAGGAGTAGTACAAGGAGTTTAATATTAAAAGATGGCATAAGGCCACTTGAGTTGATATAGTAAATGTATGATCTATGATTATAACTTTCCTTTGCTTAAGAGGAATTTAAGTGCTTCTGAAGAACATTAAAGAGCAAATTGATGTTTTATTATGAGCTACAAAGGTTATATACTGCATACTTTAAATGAAAGTCAAATTTAGATCAAGTGATATTCACATTTATTTTAAATGGAATGTATCAACATATTCAAAAGAATCACACTAATATCCAACACAAAAAGAGCTTTAAAATAAAAAGGTCCTAAGATTACTAAATGACATTACACTCTGGCTACACTTACATATAATAGACATTAAATCATACTTCATTAAATTATACAGGATGACTGTTTCCTTTTAAAAGGTAGATGGATTTTTTTTTCAAGCAGACTTCTAAACAAATTTTTAAAAATAGAAATTTAAATGTTTTATTTATTTTTAAATAAAAAGAAAAAAATTATGTTTTTTACTACAAAAGAATTTACCTATGATTATAAAATTCTATTTTCTTTTGGATAAGTTGCAAAAGTATGTCCTTGTCAATAATTGGATTATTTTCTACAAGATTACCAAGATTTAAAAACAGTATATCCCAACCAATCTTTTAAGTGAATGTTATGATTCTTACAAGGTACCAAGTCAGTGGAATTGATGAGATAATGATACTGTAATTTACATGTACTTAGTACTTACTATAATTCCACAATATTCACACCTTTAAAGGAGCATATATAAGGAGGAGATCTCAGGGTCCAAGGACAGAAGCTCATTAGAAGCTGGGAGCCTCAGCCAGGGTTCAGTCCAGTAGATTCACAAGTCAGAGAGGAAAAGCCCACTCTCTGAGGTGGAGACAGATTCATTCCATTTTCCACCTTTGTGCTGGCTGGAAGATGAAGCTGGAGAGGCAAAGAACTAGCAGCAAGAGCTCTCGGAACCAAGGAGAGAGATAGGACTCTATTAAAGCTAACCAGGCCCCAGGAAAGGAGACAAGATTTGAAAGAGAAAAATAAAGGATTTGGACTTTAATCCCTAGCTGCATTTGAGGTGATTAGTATGCTGAACTGACATGAATACTGCCTCCAGAAGCCCCCCAAGAAACCTGCTCCCAGAGAAGATTATATTTTAGAGAAGAGAATATTACAAGTGAAGGCTATATTTCAAAAACCTAAATATAAGATTGTTTTGTTTATTCTGGATTTAGACTGGGAAGAAAATGTAGAGGTCATCTGATGAAAGTCTCTCACTTTGTAGATGATTAAAATGAGACCTAAAAAGGTTAAGTACTTTGCCTGAGGAGACACAGGTATTAAGTGATAGAACCAGGACTCTCACTCTAAATTGAATATTCATTGCACGGCACACATATAACTTCTTATGTAAATTAATTTACACAAGAGAATTATTGAAAACAGAGCTATTAGAAAAAATAGAAACATTAATGCTAATGCTAATTCTTGCCAAAGTTTCAGGATAATAAGAGGTATTATAAAACTGAAGTAAACTGAATGACCCAGAGTTTAAAATCTCATTTTGTATGAGTATGTTTATATTGCTTCCAAGTGACAATCCAAAAAAAAATTTTAAAGACTTGCTATGTGATGTGTTAACTAACAAATACATTCTAAAATATTCCTTTAAAATAAAAATGTATATTTTAAATTTATTTTAAGAGATTTTTCACTCCCTAAAAGTTTTGTGAGCTATCTGCTTCATTAAATCTCAATTTCCTTGGAATTACAGAATCTCACAGAATTTTGAAGCCTCATTAAAAGCTAGTGAGTCTCACACATAAGGAGAAAGGAATCTGCTTTATAAGCACAAGCTACAAGGAGACATCCAGTCTTCGCTGCCTATCTCCTGAAGCAACCCATCCCATGTGCAAAAGTTTGGCAGGTTCTAGGAAGTTTGTGTTTATATTAAGCCTAAATTTGTCTCGTGCAGCTTTTATCTGCTGCTCCTTGCTCTGTCCTCTGGGGCCAAGAAGAACAAATCTAATACCTCCTTCTTATGACAGCCCTGTAGATTCTTGAAGACAGCTATCATGTCCCCTTAAGTCTTTTTTTCTTTCAGGCTGACAGCACAGATGCTCACATGGGATGAACCAGAAGCCTTTTTCATTAGCCTAGTCTGTATCCTCTGGATTTGTTTTATTTTATGTCTTTTGGTATTTTGTACAAGACCCTATCAGAGAATCTGGCAGACAAAAGGTGCTTAATAATAACTGTTTGTTAAATGACTAGTGCTTTTCAATTTGCCAATTTTCATTTTAAAATACATAATCCTTTTCATATATATATATCTGCTTATATTCCATCCCCCAAATATTAAATTATGGAGTTAGCTAAAACACCCAGATCTCTTTCAAATGAATTGGGGTCCAGTCATTCCTCTACCATCTTTCATAGGCAGCTAATTCCATTAGTTAAAATGTAGGATTTCTAATTGAGTTTTTGTTAGATTCCATTTTATTAAGATTCATTCCTACTTTCTAGCCTGATAAGTTCTTTGTGAAACTTTTCTCTGGTAATACAAAGTAAATGATCTCTGCCAACTATCTCCCTCTCTCTTTCTACACAAACACACAAACACAAACACACACACACACAGTTTAAAAGCATCCAACAACCAATGAAACAGCAAATCTATTGTATACAGCTTGCTATTCCCCTTAAATATACTTATATAGATTTACTTTTTCCCTTTCCTCCCTTGCCTTTACCCTAAAGATGACTATCATTAGATACAAATAGGTACATAAATATGTGTATATACCCAATTATTCTATACAAACATATTTATTTATGAGTTTTCTCTTTATACCGTGATTTTCTTAATATATTTATAATAGTCCAAAGGTCTTATTCACTCAATCATTCTTAAAACAATACTATTGTTACAGTACACAATGTTCTCTTGCTTCTTCTCATTCTGTTCATTATTTCATGCAATTTGTTTCATGTTTTTCTAAGCTCAATGAGCTTATTATTTCTTATAACACAACAGTATTCCACCATTATTACATACCAATCTTCTCTCTCTTAACAAGTGAACCAGCTGCTAGGGTTTCATCATTATTTTTTGTTGGAATCTTTACAAACTGTTAAGTCATTAGAGTTGGGATGTTTTGGGCCAGAACCTGAAACAAGGTACTAAGTAGGACTAATTGATACAATGCTTGTGTTTACACCTTTACTCATTGGAATTCACAAGTATGGGAGATTCACAAAGTTAACTGTGTAACTTGACTTAACTGTGCAGATGACACCCAAATCTACATTACATATCCAGTCCTGAACTGCAGGTCTGCATCATCAACTCCATATTAGACACTTCACTGAGTCATAGGACTCCGACAACTGCAGTCTAAGAGCCATATTCCACTAGCCGCCTGTTTTTGTATACTAGAGCTATGGATGCTTTTGTATCTTTAAGTACAATAAAACTTTGTTTTAAAATATAAAAACTATTTGTGGCTCCCAGTTCATAGAAAAACAGCTCCTACATACAGAACTTTGCAATCATCTGAACTAAAAGCATCTCAAAGTAATGATATGTAAAACAGAACTTGCTAACCTTTGCCCTAAAATCTGTCTCTTTTCCTTCCTAACTTCTTTTTACCACCATCTTTCAAGTAACTCAGGATGGAAAACTCACAACCATTCTCACCTTTCCATTCTCCTTTACACCTCATCTATTCCAAAACTTCCAAAACGGAATTCTAGTGATTCTCTTTTCAAAACATCTATCTTCTGCACCTCTTGCTCTGTACTAACAACCACAAACCAAATTCATGTCTTTGACTGACTGCCTGGACTGATGAAATGTCCTCTTATTTGGTCTTCCTCCTGCAGGGTTCTTTGTTATCCAATCCATCTCGACATAGCTTCCAAAAATGATATTCTTTAAAGTACTGATCCCAATATGTTACTTTGCCACTCACAAAAGCCTTATTGGCTCCCTGTGTTCTTAGGATAAACCACATACTCCTCCACTAAGCACTTAAAGTTTTTCATAATGGCTTTCAAGGTCCCTACTAACTTTAATTTTCTGATGCTGTATTCAGTCTCTCTTTACATGATTTCCATTCACACACTTAAAGTTGCAATTATTACACAGGTGGTCACCATGCCTGGAATACTATCCTTTATCTGCATCTTTTAGAATCTCTACCTCCATTAAGAACTCAAGTAAAAAGGCTCTGGGTCACGAAGCCAACAAAATATAGAAGACTCCCACACTTTTGGAAAGTTCTCAAGTGTTAGGATTTTCTCATACCAGTCTTAAAATGTTTTCCTTTATAACTTGTACTCACTGTACCTGATTTTTTGTTCCTGGGCCAAATAGGACAAAACGAATCCTTCTTTCTTTTGACTTTTAAACAATTCTCTTGACAATTACCTGTTCAATTTATGACAGAGAGATCCACCAAATACATGAATAATTAATATCTTGCAAGTTTTAGAAAATGAAAGAACATTTTCCGAGTGTTTATTTTGTGCCACAGTGGTAAGCAATGGAAATACAGCATGCAATCAGGTTTAATGACATGATCAGATAACACAATATGAATGTACCTACATGGGAAATGCCAGGTGATTCTATGAGACAATATTGGCCTTGAAAGGATTTACATCCTAATATAGGGACACAAAACAGTGGTTAGTAGAGGCCACATGTAAGAGTTATGGTCTAAGAGTTTCAGGAATGAGCTGATACAGAGAGGAAACTTTGAGCAGAAGAGATATGCAGGACAGATGGTCCAGGTGATTGGGTAAATAATATATGTGTGATTTGGTTTAAGGTGGACTAGAGGAGTGTGCACTTACATGTTAATAAATATAGCTCATCCTCAGAAACCAAGTGCTAAAGCTGAGTGGTTTTAATGCTCCCAGGAATTAGTAGGGAGCAGAGTATAATTCCCAGAGAATATAAATCCAGGTAGGAAGAAGCAATATAGCAAACAAGGTGGTAGCAAGGCAAGTGACAAGGGACAGCTGAATGGAAAGATCTATTTGCTAAATTTCTTGAAAGCCTTTTAAAATTTTTTGTAAATGTAATCTGTAGCACCTCAGACAATTATCTACTGATCACATTGTTGTGAGATCAAATTAAATTCTTGCCACTACAAAAAGGACTGCTACAAACATTTTTGCACATGAGAGTCCATGTCTGTTTTTTATGATCTCTTTGGAATACAAGTACAAGCTGAAACAAAGGGTTATTCATAGTATGATAGCCCTTTGGGCATAGTTCCAAATTGCTCTTCAAAATGGTTGGATTATTTCACAACTCCACCAACAACGCATTAGTGTCCCAGTTTTCCCACATGCCCTTCAAAATTTATCATTATCTTTTCCTATCTTCTTATCTATTAAATAATTTAGAAAAGATAAGAATTTTGAGTTATATTAAAGGCAACCAAAGTATTAGATATTAAATACTCCTATCTACCAGATGACTATTTTTCTCATGTTTGAACCATGAAGAATACATGTTGAGACTAAATTTATTCACACGATTGGCAGAATCTGATATTGGCAATGTAACAAAGGTAGCATGAAGAAACAAAGCATTCCCAATATTACCATGTTCTTAAGTACACTATATTTCCTCCAAGGGGAGTTGAGAATACACTCAAAAACGAGTGTATTCTCTCCTCATTACCACTCTTTTCACATGGTTACTGACTTACCTATAATTTATTTTATTTAAAATATTACATTTTCCACTTATATTTATACCTTTTATTTATTCTACCCAAATTAATTACCATCTTCATTAGTTTAGGTTTATAAGACATGTTTCATATTTTTTATGTTTACAATTTACAGTTTCTCTGTATGCTAGCATGATACATTTTTTGTAAATGTATCAATGAACCTAACCACATGCATACTCCCATTTCCCTTCAAAAGATACTATACATCCTTCAACTTTAAAATTTTCAGTTTGTTCAGCTCTGCATTTTCCATTTTCTGTATTTGTCCAACCCCAAAAGTAACAATAAAATCTCCTACCACTTGATTTTATTACTTTTGATGTTATGTTACTAGGCATGTAAATGATTAATTTTGACATTGATTCATAGCAATATTGCTTTAATATAGTCTCCTTGTTTGTGATATTGCAGACTTTGCCATCTCTTTATCTGATAGCATGATTTTTTTTTTGATCAGTTGGATGAATTAGTAAATTTTGGCCCACCTTCTTATATTGATTCCATATATCTACTTTTTGGATGTTTACCACACTTACCTCCCAAGCAAAACACACAGAGCAGCAAAGATAATACAGATAATCTAGCAACCAATAGGAAACTAAACATCTAATATTGTTACAAATGTATAAAAATTATGAGCCAACTGTTTGGAAGGTGGGAGAAAACCTGAGGATATCTTTGAGAAAAAATACATGGATATGTTGACCTCTATTTAACGATTTCTGAAATGTCTTTTATACTTTTCTTTTAAGTTTCTTTTCTTGCCTTCAGGGCTCTGGAGCAGAAATTCACATGCCCTTTTATTTGCTGAGTCAGAGCAATGAGAACAGGAAAAAATTGGGGCAGCTAGGTGGCGCAGTGAAAAGAGCACCATCCCTGAAGTCAGGAAGACCTCGGTTCAAATATGAACTCAAAACACTTAACATTTCCTGGCTGGGTGAGTAACATCTTGGATCTCATTATGCACCTTTTCTCCTAAATACTGTCATCTTCTGAAATGTTCTCCCTCCTTTGAGGCTGCCACCATTCTTCCAAGCATTCAGATTCTAGACCGGGCCTCTTCACACTCTCCCCCACTTACTCAATCAGTTCTCAAGTTTTATCATGTCCTCCAATCTCCTGGAATAAGTCCTTCTATCTCCATTCACACAATGACCAGCTTGATTCAGGCCCCATCAACTCTCACCTGGGCTATTGCAACAGCCTCTTAACAAATCTATCCCATTCTAATGGATACACCACACAGCTGTCTAACCAGGTCTCAACATTTCAAATATTATCCTCTTTTTAACTCATTCTTTTACACACACACATGCATGTACAGTACTATTTCCAAATGGGTAAATACATATATATTGGGGATTGATATCTTTTCTTTAATTATATTATCTCTTTTAACCTCTCCTCCAATAAGGACACAAAATAAAAATTGGCAACCATTTGCCTAGAGATCCTAATAGAGATCACATTAAGAGATCGCATTAAGAACTAGTTTCAAATATTTATTAAAATAACAATGTGTCATTTTGTAGTTAGAGGTGCTTTTTAATCTTTTCTAATTTGTCTCAAGAATAATTTCTGTGACTCATTTCTCAAATCAGGAAAATGAGATATAAAGTATCAATTACTTATTAAATATTGCAAACAAGTTTCTAGCAGCTGAGAAAAATCATGACATTTGTTTCTAAACCATTGGTTAGAAACCAGAAATAAAACAGTAAGATTTACTGCTACAAATATGGCCTTGTTCTTTTTTTTTCCCCTTACTACCATTATCAATGGACAGAAGAAAAACAATACTATAACAAAATACTGGCTTCTCATTTAAATTAGAAAAACACTAAAGCTTTATAAGGACAGATATATCAGAATACCAAAGAATTTTAATCAAATTCATAGTTTAGGAATCTATTCAAGTTAGACAAGTCACAAAAACATTACTCATTCCAGTGTGAGGGTGGTGCTTTCCAAATATTGAGATCAATAAACATCTGCCTTCGGGATAAGGAGGGGGATTTTTTTTAAAAAATAAAATACATGAATGTGTATATTGCAGAATCTTTCTACAGGATGGGTAGCAGTCTTCCGGCCAGAGGCCAAATATTTCATTTCACTTATCCATGAGCAATAACTCTACATTAATTTTGATCAAAACATCCTTTCTGTTAAGGACCAAGTAGATTCAAACAACCTCCTTATTTGTAACAAATACTGTTTAAACATCCACCTGTTATCTTCAGCGATGTCCTTGGAGCCAAGTAACAGAGGCTATTCTTAATGAATGAATTCAGTCAACTAAATTAACTTGTAATGATTCAAAAGGTAGAAAAAAAATGAAGATCTAATAACAGCCATAAAATTTGTGGATTGTCCATTATATGAATCAAATAGCAAGCTGGAAGGAAGAAAGGGAAGGAAAGGAGAGTAGACGGAGGAATGGATATTATGCTTACCAATAATTATAAACTGCATGCCAATATTAACTTGTATTAACACGGCGATTGTGGGGAGTCACTGGGAGCTGGCGAAATCAGGAAAAGCCTCAAACAGAAGGTGGCAAAAGTCAGAAAAAATATGTGCTCCCATTGCTTCCATTTCTCCTATCATTCCTTTCTGCATAGTCAGCAGTCTGTATTCAGCCAGACTCACTCAGCAGAAACTTACCTCCAAACTTCGAAAAGACATCTCAACAGTTAAATCTGAGGGCTTTTTCTCAGTTCTCATCTTCCTTGATGATAATGAGGAGGAGGAGATCACCATTATCACTAACATTTATTTAGAGAGCACTTACTACTTGTTAGCACTGTGCTGAGTGATTTATAAAACCTTTATCATTTGCTCCATACAACAAATCTGGGAAGTTAGTGCTACTAACCCAATCTTATAGATGAGGAAACTGAGGCAAGAAGGGTTAAAGTGACTTCCCCAGGCTCACAAAGCTAGGAATTGTGTAAGACCACATTTGGTATTCTATCCATTTCGTCACCGACCTGCCCATATCTTGTCCTTCCCACTTCCACAACATTTCTCATATATTTCAACAACAGGAACCACTGGAGGTTTTAAAATAGGAATAGCATTTCTGTGGATTATAAATTTGCCATGATGTGAAAGGCAAAATGACAGGAAGAGAGATTAGAGCCAGAGCGATCAATTAAGAAGCTATTGCAATAGTCAATCAAGCCAACAGATGACACCTGACTATTCTAGAGTAAGAATCCTGAGAGATGAAAGGAGGGAAGAGATGAGAGAAACTATTTAGATAAACTAGTCAAATGACTACCTATAAGAAAAGGAGAGAAACAGTTAAAAATAGTTCTTAGGCTTTAAACTTTTATGAACAGGAAGATGATGGGACCATTGATTTAAAAAGGTACACTGGCAAAAACGCAAAGATGAGTTTGAGATCAAAATATATACAGACAGAGAAGTCCAATAGGTGGGTGCAAGTGGAATTGAGGAATACATTAAAAGAAATAAAAGTATTCTGGAGTTTTGTATATAAAGGTAATTATGAAGACCATGGAAATAGATGAAAGGTATATAAATTTAAACTATTAAAAAAAAAAACTTGCCCTTTTCCTAAAAACTAGGGCAGTGCCTATACTTTTTTATTATAGATCTTCAACCACATGTAGCATGACAATCACTTGTCAGGGATATTATCAAAGATTTTTGTTCAGGTCTGGACTAGTTTAAATGGCCTCTAAGATATTGTCCAGTTTGGAGATTCTGAGATTATAAAACTGCCTAAGGAGGAAATTCAGAAAAGAGAAGAAAGCTAGGGGCCACTAGAAAAGAAGAAACCCCTACCAAGCTGTGGGAAAGAAGGTAAAAGAGACCAAGAGATATGATCAGATAGGCAACAGTATCATTATAGAAAAAAATACTGGCTGAGGAACCTGGATTCTCTGGCCAGTTCTGTCATTAACTAGTTGCATAAGCTTGGATCTTTCTGGACCCTGTTCCACTCTAAATCTCAGGGTACTCATCGATAAAAATCAGTGGGTTGAAGAAAATCCTTTCTAACTCTAGAATCCAATAATTTCTGTTCCAGATTGAGGTTAAATCAATTTCAATTTTTAGTTTAACTTCCCAGTGAGGAATATTATTTTAAGATCATTCCTACAGCTTCTAAGGAAGCAGAAAATAATGCACTTCAATTATCCAAATAGATTAGAAAAGGACTTATAGTCCAGAACTAGCAAGATTTTTTTTTTATATATTCATCATTTAAAGATAGACATTATTCTTTCATTTTCAAGGTGGTACTAAGGGCAAGAAAGCTGACGCACATTGTAATCCAAATCTGAGGTCTCTAACAAAACACAGTGCCATAAAATCTTAAATGGGAAGAGACCTCAAAAAGTAACTGGTCCCACACTTCCATCCCATCAATGCAACAATTCCACTACATGTGCAAACACTGGTTTTGTAGCTTCTTTGTAAAGGGCTGATGCATTGGAGTCAGAAAACAGAGCACTTAAGACTAATTACCAATTGGACAATATTCTATTAGCATATGCTTGAAAAATGGCCCTTCCCACTATTCTGTGCTGGCTTGTTATTGGTCTATACAGAAAATTGTAGGAGGGACTAGGGGATGGAGTAAGACTAGCCAGAGCTACTTTTAGGCAGGAGACAAAGAGGAGAGGTGTGGAGATTCCTATGTCCATTCCCTTCACTTCTACCCCTAAAGACCAAGAATAAAGATAAAGAATTTTACTTATCCTGACTGGCTGATTCTAAGGCATACAGGGTACTAACTTGGTCTTCACACTTCTTTCTCAATATCTGCAAAGAAACGCAACCTACCCCCTCCAAGATAACTTATTCTCTATTGATGAACAACTCTATTTCCTAACAATTTCTTCTTGACATTAAGTCTAAATCTGCCTCTCATAAAATTCCACTTTGTGTTTCTTTTTCTTAACTCTGATGCCAGAAAAATAAGTGCAATTCCTTTACCTTATGACAGCCCTTTAAATAACTGAAATTGTTATTTATTCAAACCAAATTATTTGAAAAAAAAATAGTAAATATCTGCTGTGTGCCAATTACTGTGCTAGACATAGGCAATACAAACACAAAAATGAAATAGTCCTACCTCATCTTGCGATTAGCAAAATGACAACTTTTTTTTGTGAGTCCACTGAAAAAAACTCAGAAAAAATTATCAGAGACAGACTTGAGATAAATCCACAAGATAGACAGAAACAAATGCTAAAAACCTCTTAAAATACCAGTGATGAACTTAAATTCTTAGCAATTCCTTTCAATGTATTGAAAGTCAATTGAATTTTAATGTGACATGGATGCAGACCTGCTCACAATCCCTTCATTGCTTCTTAGGTACTCTATCCATCTTCTCATCCCTGGACACTGGGAATCTCAATGCAACTTTTTTTGCATTTTGGACTATTAGATCACTGCCAAGCCATACTGAATTCTTTTAGACCAAATGTCTTTTAGACATGGTTTTCTCATCTTGTTAGACTGGCCTGGGAGTCAGGATATTCCGAGATCAAAGCCTGTTTCTAACCCTGAGCAAGTCACTTAATCTCTTTTTTCATTTGGAAAATGGGTTAACAATAGTACCTACTTCTCACAGTTAAGGTAACACTCAACATGACGTGCTTCACAAACTGTAGAGAGGAATATAAATGTTTATTATTGTGAAAATTATTTTTAACTTCAAACATAATAGGCATTTACATCTATTCCTATATTTTCTCCAGCTCATTTTAGCCCCATATTGTAGACTTTCCAAAATCTTTTGGAATTCGGATTGTAACTCTTATCAATCACAGTTAATCAAGAAACACATTTTTATTTTAGAAAAAATGACACTTTTACTCAAGAGTGTGTGCTTCTTTGGCTTCTTTGTGTATGCATGATATCAGATCTGGAAAATTACTTCCACTTGGGGATGGGAGAGAGGGAAAGTATCAGCAGTTAACTAGTTCTGATGAAAAGGGCAGAGAGTTACAGATAGAAAAGGTTCGAATGGCAAGGGCTGAGACTCTACAGAGAAGAGAAAGTAAAAAAGAATGTTCTCAAGCATACCCCTTTAGACAGCTGAGTCTAAGTGACACAATATATCAAACACAAACTTATGTAAAACAATGAGGTATCACTGAGCATGAGGTCTGATTTTCAAACACCAAATATCAAAGGCTGAGAGCTGACTACAGCACTGTGCCAAGCTGACTGGGCAGCTTTAGTGCTCGCATATGAATGCTTTCTTCTCTACCAGGAACTTTCAGTCACTTTTCAATAGGAGGAAAAAAAAATTCACCCTTTAAATTAAAATTTGCTCTTTTCCCTCACAAGACATTACCATATTGCTCCAATCAGCCCAAAGTTTAGTTTATTTTTTAAATTTGTATGACATTCTATTAATGTAGACATTAGTGATTTTTGTTTTGTTTACAGCTGAGGGCAGGAATGTCTGAAAAAAATTCCCATATGTGATTTGAAAATTCCAAGTGAACATTTTTTTAAGTGTTTGTGGGGGAGGGAGGGGAGGAGAGAAGGGGGAAGGGAGGGGGAGGGAGAGAAGGGAGAAAATACCAGCTTTACCTCATAAGTGAAATCGGCCCATTTACTGAAGGAAATTCCAAGGCAAAACTGAACCAAGGCCAGCAGACCTCTAAGGGCAGTTTACTTGCCAACTTCTATTAAACCTCATTTAGGAAGGATTACAGGCTACAATATATCTTTTCTATATCTCTGCTTCAATGGTGATTCCAATACAATGAGTATATAAACAGAAGATTTCGACAAATGTACTTATCATGACATATTTGGAACATGTTAAAAGAAGGGATTAGATACCTAAAAAGTTAGAGCTTTCTAATAAGACTATTGCAATATTTAATTGTAAAATCTTAAACCCATAAGATAGATGAAGTAAGATTGTAGGTAATTGGGTAAATGATATTCTATAGTAAATTTAAAAGACATAAAATAAAAGCAAAATGGTAATTCTAAAACATAGAAATGTCGAAGAATCGATTATTCAGTTACAGAATAAAGATCAGAATAAAGACTCAGATTTTGTGCCAACGCAGGGCGTGGCATTGCAGAGTTTTCCTCAATTACATAACAGCAGGATAGTAGCCATTTCCAAATCAATTGTGTCAGTGCCATGAGGTTTTCCAGAGAGCAATGGGTTTTGTTTTGCTTATAGTGTTGATTTAAGAATACAAGCAAAGAAACATCTTGTAGTAAATACTTAATAAAACTGACAGGAAAAGAACTAAAAAATATTTTACAACACATCTTGGTATATGTAAGCTAATAATACCTGACCTTCAGCCTTGCACTTGTCAGGAGTTTCAACTACCTATGACTAAACAAATAGTCACTATCTACTTCTGATGACTTGGGCACAAATAATGTCAAAAATAATGTGGAAAATGGCAAAAATTACACAGTCTTGGAAAGAAAATGAAGCCCTAATCTAGCACCTAATAAACACTTGATAAATGTTTCTCAACTATCTTAGGGATATATGGTGCTTTCATCATCACTGACCATAAGAAAGCTGAGAATTCCTAAAATAGAAATCAATTATATTTGCAACTCAACAACTGGTTTAGGAGATGACATCAGAGAATGGGGTCTAGATTTCTGGGCTTAAACTGTAGGAATGAAGGCTTTTGACCAGTCCCAGAGCTGATTTGACAAAGATAGGGATATGCTTGATTGAAGTCACACAAATTAATCACAAAGATTTTAAGTGGAAATATCCACTAAGCTGGATGGCAAAAAATGGTTAAAATACAGTAGGAAGAACAGACATAAAGATGTTTTTAGGTACATAGGAAACAAAAATCCAAGAAAGGAGCCATTACAAACAAAGGTTGTATTTTTTGTAATAAGTGGGCAAAACTTTTTTTTTTTTAATTAAGGTGTCACTGGTAATATCATTGGTGATCATTTTTTCCCCCAAATACTAAATGAGATCCATATTTTTATCTTTTTAAGAGCAAAGCAATAAAAAAAAATAAAATAAAATCCAAGAAACAAACAAAAAAAAGCCAGTACTTTTTTTTTGAAACAAAAAGTATGTTACGAATGGTAGCAAAAGATTAATCATGTCTTTGATAAAACTTCATCCACTTCATCCAAAGCAAGATTTTGATTTGTGTGAAAATGCAGTCAAGCAATTCTATTATAACCATTTAGATGGAGTATGATGAAATATATTATCTCTACCAATGGTAAATAAAGGTAGCTAGATTCTTAATAGAGTCAAGATTTGAAACTTTTCCTTTGGATTGATACATTCCCCTTAAGTCACTATGTGTAATTCAAGAAAAACAAAGACCTCTTGCATGAGTACCTGAGAACTGGCTTCCAACTCATTTTCTATTTTTAAGTATCTGTTCAACCTATACACACTGATAGATGAATCTAGGAGCTATAATATAGGAATAACAATCACAATAAGAACCTCCTAAATGGTACCCATAATTAACTACTGTAATAGTCTGGACAAAAACATCCATTCCCCCCTCTTCTCTCCCTTCCCATCTCCCAAGTATGGATAAATTAGGTCCAAGTCTTTTGAATGACTATGGATCTCTCTCAGGAGGCTCTGCAGTTCTCCACAGTTTGATGAAATAAACACATAGGAAAAGAAGCATATGGAAGACTTCCTCATTTATAAACAACTCTTTTACTTGGATTCTGTATTACCACTACTATTAAAACTACAAACACCTTTGATAAGCATATTATCTCCTTGTTTTCTCCCTGCTTGATATTAATGGCAAGAGGGACAAATAAAGTTATTTGATTGGAATATCTTGCATAATTTTTATATATTCAGAGGGAATATCTTGTTGAAGGAAAACTTTTAAGGCAGCAGTTTGTTCTAATTAATGCAATATTTTTACATAGTCAACAAGCAATCATCACAATAGAAGTTTATATTTGATATACCTTTCCGTCAATTCTGTGATCCACTATAGAATATCCCATGAAAACAGTTACTTAAATTAGTCTCATAAAAATCTTAAATAGAAGGGGGGGAAAAGGCAAACAAGTCAGGAGTCAGTGATGGTCTGCTTCCTATAGTATCAATAAAGTTTTGACTATCTTCCCCTTTCCCAGATACCTTAAAAATTGGTCCCTCAATATCCTCAAAACTGTCACCTTTCTCTGTATATTTCCTCCTCTTTAGGGCCATTTCCACATCCTCTGGAAATCAATCTGAGATTGTTTGGATCCTATTTAGAGATCCTATAGTTATTAACAATGAAAATAATTGTTGCATTTAAAAAAAAAATAAAAGCCGCAATCGATTTTTTCCATATTCCATCTTTGGTTTGTCATTCTTCCATTTTCATCATTAAATACATTTAAGATAAGTTTGTTTATCTGGATATCTAGAGATACTCTGACATGACCAGGTTATTGGACTTGTAGTGAAGAAGACCCAACCCTACCTCAGATGTTATTACATCTTGTCATTTCTGTATACTCCTGTGCCTTCCCCAGTAACACCACCTCAGCTCTAGGTAAGTTCTGCATTCCTCCCACCCCCCTCACCACCACTGCATGGAATCCTGCCACAGCTTATCCTCCTTCCTCAGATACATCCGTGTTTCTCTAAAGCAAAGGCCTCACAAGTGAACTCCAGTTCCTGGTCAGCGAGCTCCAGCAGTTCCCTATTACCTATAGCATCAAATATGAACTCTACTTTCAAAATGCTTAATAAATGCTCTCTGTGTCTCTACTTCCTTATTAGAAAAATAAGGATTGAAGGGGTCAGGAGCCCTCTTTGGCCTCTCTGGAACAATGATTTTCCTCTCCATTCCACCAACTTGTTTTATTATACTCATCTCATCCTCGGCCACATCACTGTTCCAGAAACTTTCTATATTCAACTGGTATTACCATTGGTTGCCAAATCTCTACACTTGACAAATAAGTCAAATGTTTCTGAATTAGGCAAAATATAAGGTTGTTTTGATCTTGAATAAGGCAACTTTTACTTCTTTTGTTCTCACTAAGATTTGTGTCCATTAAATCACCTTATGAGATTTTATACAGTTGACATCAATGTCATTTGCTTAAGTTTGGGGAAATACATAAACTAGGAAAGTGATCATTACATGATTATCATTATTATGAGGTATCATTAGCAAACATCCAGAAAAGAAAAATGATGATCACCAGCCGGAAATAAACAAGCCTTCCAAATGCCAGAATGATCTGAGACGTGCTATGGCTGGGTAGATAGAGAACCAACTCCAAAGCCAGAAAGAACTAAGCCTACCTCTGAGCCAAACTGGCTTTCAATACTTTAAGCAATTGATGACCCATTTAGATGCAAGCTTTAGATACAGCTTTAAAAGAGTAGATAAAAGAAATACTAAAGAAGTCATTTACAAGATGCTTGATAATCTTGTTAAACAGATATGTGGACTAGAGTATATTGGTTGGCCTGGACTGAAAGCTTGCCCCAAATTATTTGTGAGTCAGTGTCACTTTGGAGGGAGATCTACAGTAATGTTACAGCCATGTTTACAAATAACTTGGTTAAAGGTAAAGATTACAGGCTATTTGAATTAGCAAATGACACAAAAGTGTGAAGAACAGCTAATACACTAGATGGTAGATTTTTTAAAATACTGCCAGGCTAGAACATAACATTAAATGGATTAAAATTATATTGATTCCTACTTTCTAGTCTTATACTTGGATTTAAAAGAGACTTTCAGGAATAAAAGCCTGGGGAGCCCTGCTAGACAATAGTTCGCATAGATAAGACCTAAGGGTTTTCACAGACAACAAGATTCCTGCATCAAAAGATTGACATTGTTATTGTGATCTTTAGCTATATCAAGAAAAGCAGATCTGTAAGAATAAAAGAGATGAGAGCCTTGCTATACTTTGCCCTGATCAGTATTATAAAACAGTCTCCCTTCAAGACTTCATTATACCATGGTACTTCTGTACAGAGTAGACAGTACTTGTTTTTAGACTTATATTTTAATCATATTGTTCAGTGTTCCTAATAACAAAAGACAAGGATTGACTTCTATCTAAGGATTCCCGTGGGTTAAATTCCCTACTCTGACCCATACTGACTCTGTAATGTAGACAAGTCACCTCACCTCTTGGTACCCCATCCAACTCCACAGGACCCTAAATTAAACATCTGATTAGGAACAGGTAACTTCCAAGGTAGCTCTCTAAACCAAAGAAATCACAATTAAACCAAAATAATCCCTCCCCCTAACATATACATATATATAAAATCTCTCGTCATTTTCTCTAAAGCAAAGCATTATTAAATTGCAAAACAGCATGCTCTAAAAACAGTTTAGTACAGAGACTACACTTGCAAATGATTAGCAAATCACAGGGGTTGTAGAGAGGTGAATATCGCTATATGAAATCTGGAATCTGTTACTGATCCAAATATTCCACTTCATCACAAGCTGAGTGAAGTATGTAAGGGCTATGCTCACCTCTGGTGGCCACTCTCCCAAAGAAAGAGCAACTGCCTGAGAACAGATCTTCATAATGCAGGGGCCCCAAGAGGGCTTTTCTCCTTTTTTAGGCTAAAAAAAAATGCTTTTCTCTTTGACAGAAATCAATGAATAGCCTCTTGAACACAGCAAGAAGACAAAGTCAGTTCTTTCTACAATGCCAGACCCTGCAGAATCACAGAGCACCAACAAAAGTGTCACATTTCACACACTAGCACTAGATTTATTAGCTTTTTTTCATGCCTACAATAATCTGCACAACATCATTGCCTCCAATGTATTATGTTTTACACAACATACTTAACAAACTAAGAAACCCCTTGCCACATTCCACAGCTGCTTCTGTTAGTGACAATATAGGAGTATTCAATGAGAAAGGAAAAATGAACAAGACCATTTTTACATTTCTGAGGCACATTTTGCTTTTATGAGTAATTTATAGACAGCTAAAAATTCATGTAAGAAATATGGATAGGGGGAAAAAATCTGCTGAGTTTAAAGAGCAAATTGTTCAAAAATACTCATTTTATGCCAACTGGAAAATAAATGCAAACTGTCATGGGAATAAATATTGATATGATTTCTTCAAATTTCTGCATAACAGCTGAACTACAATGCCACATATCAGATTTATAAAGTGGAAAATTTGTCCCCACAGTTCTTTGCTAGTGAAGTAGAAAGATATTTCACTTGCCTTAATTTTTTTAGACTGAGTTTGTCACAACATTATTTTCTCTTGAAAATGGAATTTATGATGAAGTATTGCTTTGAAGTAGTTTTCAACTTTCTCATTTGAGTTAAAATATGAAGTTGAGAATGCTGAGAAATTGCATATTATATCAAAAGATCAGAATTAAAGCACATTCCTCAGCATGGCAAAACATGTGCTTTACATTAGGACTCTCAAGTCATATTTTTTCAGGAAGCTGCCCAAAATACAGTCAGATGGGCCACAAGTCAAACAATCCAATACTTCTTTTTAATGAATTCATTAAACCAAGCATCCCCTTTTGAGTTCAAGATTTTACTTTTTATTCCAGAACATGGTGGGGGAGGGGAGAAGGTATAACAACCTAAAATTGATTTTTTTGTAGTGAATGAAAATGTAAAGAGAGGAAATAAAAATAACAAAGTTGTCAGAGACTCAGACTAGCTAAGTCAGTGATAGCAAATTCAAATAGAAATGGATTTCATACATGCTCAGATTGGTTCAATCAGAAAAATACTTCAAACCTGGACCTCATTGAAAGCTGCCCAAGTATAATCATGGCCTTTAAAGAGCATTTCTCTGAGTTCAGAGAGCTTGTTAATGCTTTCAAGAATTATGCTGAGTAATATCAACTGTCTAATTTATCATGGGTCAAAAAGATGGACTCTGATTCGTTATATAACAAAAAGAATTCCACGTTATAAAAAGCCACACTTCATCAAGAAAGATAAGCTTGTTTTTCCCACCTCTTAAATACAAGTAAATTCTTTGGGACTGCATCTTTACTCCTGTGGTAATTAGCATAATGTCAGAAACTGTCAGGCACAAATTGATATTTTTACTCATGAGCTATTGGATCAACATGAAATCTTTCACACACACACACACACACACACACACTCTTTCCTGACTTAAACCCTAAATCCTTTTAGATGAAAATTAACCAATGGAAACTGAATGTCTATTGCAAATCAATACAGGAAATTGTTGGCATTATGATACCTAGATCACTTGAAAAAGTTAATTTTCATTTAAAAGAATACAGAAGTTGAGTAAAGGAGATGGGGGTGGGGAGGAGAATGAATACTCAGTTGACTTGTGTTTCACCTACCCACAACATTCACAACATTCCCAAGAACTCCCGAGTCTGATTAAATTTAATTGGGAAATATTAAGCAAAATAAATAAGACTACAATAACATTTAAATAGCATTACATTTTAAAACTAAGTCAATATGTAGCCTGCAGCGATTGTTATGTATGGAATCTATTTCTATTTGAATTTGAAATCACTGCTTTAGCTAGTCTGAGCCTATGACAACTTCAATGTTATCTTTATTTCCTTTCTCTCCCCTTTCTACTTTCAACACATTGCTTTTATACAGACCCATACCTTTAAAAAAAGGAGTCTCCTCTATCACACACTCATCAAGTAGTGAGCAGGATCTGACTGTTCTCCAATAAAGGAGGATCCCTCCATGTGTCCTCAGGTAGCCTATTATCTTGACTATATAATCATGTCTCTTGCTCCATATTCTAATTAGGCAATTGGTGGTTTGAACCCAAGTAAAGATTTTACATTTATTCCTAATAAATGTCATCTTATGCCAGTGATTCAGGCTCTAGCCTCTCAAGATTTTTTTGAATCCTTAATCTGTCATAAAATGTGTTAATTCTGTCTCACAATTTTCTACTGTCTGGACATCTATAGAACACACTTCATCTATGCCTTTACCTACATTACTGACAAAAGTACAAAACAACCCCGGGGCAAGTCAGAAGACCCACGGTACACTCCACTGGAGATTTTCCAATAGAGGATCATAGGATCAGGAGTTAGAACTGGAAAAGTGCCCATTAGAGGCCAGTAAGTCTAACAATTATTATTACTGTCAAACAATCACTACTTCAGTCCAGCCATTCACTGGTTCAAAACCACCTAATTAATTGTATGATAGAATAGCTCCCTAAATCCTCATCTTTACAGTTTCTCATAATATTTGTCATGTAAAGTCTCAGCTATCTCCTCTTCTGCAAGCTTTTCACAATCTCCTTGACTGTGAGCTTCTTGAAAGCAGGAACTGTCTTTTGCCTCCAGAGCTTAAGCAAAGTGACTGGCATATAGTAAGTGATTGACAAATGTATTAATGTAGAAGTGACTAATAAATAAAGTGACTAAATAAATAAATACTAAGTGGCACGGGGCATGGTACATAATGAGCACTTAATATATTCATTAACAAAAATCCAGGTAAATTATATTTACAACAGACCTTCACTTGATGATAAACCTATTACAAAAAGGGAAATAAATCTAGTATAAATAAGGTTAGACAAGTGTGTCATTGATGATGTCAAATTGGTTCCTTGAAAGTATGCTAGCTTTCTTTTTAAGATGTGCACTCAGTATCCTTTTAATGATAAGTTCAATAATTTTATGAAAATTCCAAGTTCTGTTGCCTAAAATTGAATATTCCATTTTTCTTTAAAAAAAAAAAAAAACTTGCCCCATTCTTTAATTCTATAATATCTCTTCCACTTTCCAAGCTCTTAAAGATCCCTGACAATGAACAATCACAGCAGTCAATTCTTCCTGGATCAAGTAGTTAGCTGCTCTCATTATATGCTTATAATTCTCTCAGAGCCATTGATGCCCTCACTATATGATCTGAAATAATCTCTTAATTGCCATATGCAATGATTTAATTCTCCAGGAGCACTGAAGCTTTTGTTGCTGTTGATCACCTTCTTATCTCTCTGCTTACCAGTCTATCTTCCATGAAGCTATCAAATTAATCTCCCTAAAGAGTGGGTACATAGTAGGCATTTAATAAATGTTTGTTGACTGATCAAAAATACTAAATTACTCTTACGTAAACATACAGTTACAAGTAAAGGAAAACATACTTATATGTGAGAAAAAAAGATTTTCAGAAACAGACTGAAATACAAAAAGCTTGCTGTTAATTCTTCAACATAATTTTTAGTGCAATTAACCAGAAGTCCATTTTGTAATTATTCTTTATTATTTGTGATTTGACAAAGATTGACATAAAGAATACTTGGATTATGTGTCCTTTAATTATATGGACTGCAAGCAGTATCATTAGGACAAAACATGTTAATTGGATGCTTACTCATGTATACATTGAAATTACCCAAGGCAAATGAACCTCGATGTGCAGGAACCCGGAGGTGTTTGAGATTATATTAATTTCTTAATTAAGCTTTTTTTCAAAACATTCGATTTCATCAACTGCAAATTTTCTAAATATGCTGTGAAAAAGTCTACCTTAAGATTTCAAGTTTGATTTTCTATGATGGTTCTGTTAATTCTATAGCTGAAACATGTATATCATCTAGATATTAATACCCTTTATTTATTGATGAGAGAACTGAGGCTCTAAGAATTGAAAGGAAGGGGCGGCTAGGTGATGCAGTGGATATTGCAGCAGCCCTGAAGTCAGAAGAACATGAGCTCAAATCTAGCCTCAGACATCCTACCTTTGTGACCCTGGGCAAGTCAAGTGAAAGGATTTGCCCATAAACATGCAGAAGGAGGGTTTCCCCTCTACAGATCTTCCCAATCCAGAAATTCACCACTCTTTTCCCCAATACTATACTGCATCTTTCAATATCACACAAAAAAGTCTGAGTATACTAAAATATCATAATTGAATACAACTGATATAAGTAAGCATGGGGCTTAAAAAGCTCTGATTCCCATATGAACTAAGTTCACAAAGAAATAGTAACATCACATAGCACTTTAAAATTTGACATGACAAATGTGAAATAAATCCTTGGTGACTTGGGGGATGGGGAGAAGGGTGTGTGTGTGAGAGAGAGACAGACAGATAGATAGAGACAGAAACACTTGTGGTTGTTTTAAAGTTGTAGCAGTTTAAAGTTTGAAAAAACAATTCCTCCCTCCCCCCTTTCTCCTTCCTTCCTTCTCTTTCTCCTCCTTCTCTCTCTCTCTCTTTCTCTCACATACATACACATACACACACACACACACACACACACACACACACACCCCAAGGATTTATTTCAGGGTTGCCATGTTTTAGACACAGGTTAAATGATGGATACAAAGAAAGGTCTCTACCCTCAAGGAGCTCACATTCTCATGGGTTTCATCTGAACCCACAATTGCCAATGATCATCATAAGTAACCTTCCTATAACTCTTTAAGACTTACAAATCCTTTTCCTCATAAGTGTGAGAAAAGAACTCTTCCCCCCAAAAATAGGATGGTGAACACAACTCTTTTTATGGATTAAGAAACAATCAATGGAAGAGGTTGGTTAGGGTTTTGCAGCCAGTATGATAGAAAAAATAAGGACTTGAAAGATCCGAGTGCCTAGAGGTAAGTAATATATCCATCCTGGACCTCAGATTCATCATGTCTAAAATGATCTTTAGGGACCATGAAAGCACTGTTTCAGGAATTCTAATTCAAGTCCAGCTTTAAAATTTCCGCTCTTACCATCCACCCACTCACTATGCCATGACATTGCTTGTCCCAGATACTATTTGTCCCAAAGATGCTAGGCCAACATTAGCTGAATGATCACTAGAGTTCTCCAAAGCAAACTACTTCTAAAGTAAAATGTGCTCTTTCAAAATGCACTTCTGTCTTCTTCACTTCCTGCCTTCAAAGCGTTTATCAATTATGGCCGAGTCCATTACAATCCAAATGTGGCCACTCATCACATGTTTCTCTCTCCTTTGGAGCTACTTATTATTATGTGTAAAACATTTCAAGAGTCCTTTTAAGAGGAACGGGAAGATTATGTTATTTTTACTTGGAATTTCTGACCCAGAAGACTTAAGTTGCTGCATCTTGGAGAAGGCAGTTTTATATTTGGCAGAAGTTCTTCTTTTCCCAAGACTTCATTTTGAAAGAGTACAGAATGTTTCTAAAAACACTTTTAAAGCAAAGAACTTTTAAGTGACGATAGCTTAATAATCAAAATCTTATTTTAAGCCAGACTAAGAATTTTAATATCATGTCTCAAAACTCAAAAGTTTTATGCTTCTATGAGAAAATTAATAAAGTTCTTTCCATGAAATGCAAAAGGTTCATTGTCCTTGCTAAGAAAAAGTGATTGCACAAGACTTTTTTTTTTTTTTTTTTTTAAAAGCACTCTCATATAGCGTGTACCCAGTCTAGGTACTCATTTTGTGAGTCATTTCTTTTACACTTAAACTAATAACTTTTTTAGGCATTCCACAAGCTATGAGTTTCACAGGTGTCTAGAATAATGAGGCGACATAGATCATGTCCCTCTGATTTAACAAGATTTTGCTTGTTATTTTTGAAATTTCCCATTTTGTACAGACTAACCCAAATCCAACCTGGAAACAATTTACCCACATAGTCTTTTCCCCTTTATTGGAAAAATATCTGTTTAACAAGGGAGAAATGGAGCACATAAATATAGTATATAACACTTCTCATCTCAGTGTTGTCAAGCACTATATGCCATTTAATGAGAAAATACACTGATTCTTATGCTAGAAGCAGATCAAATAAATTCTACAAGGCATGAAAATCATTATTATCCACTTAAAAAGAGGATTCATTTTGAAGTTCCCTAGTTGGTCTATTTGTTAGTCACACACCAAATGAAAATGTGCACTGCTAGATCTTAAATGAAACAAGTACAGGAATATGGAAAATTACTGTCATCACATCTTATTACCTAATAAGATAAGAAAATCCTACAGGCAAGCTTACACAAAGGAAAACCAAACACCTTAAAGTAATGTGTAATCAGATTTTCAATTCTCAAGGGAGTGGAAAGGAAAAATAATAAGACTTCTTCCAATATTGACAACATATTTTGAAAGAAAAAAAATGCAACTGCCATGTAGAGTCACATTTAAAGCAATATCATATAGTCCAGAGGAACCTAAAATTGGAACCTCATTAATTAATTACAATTAACTGGTCTTCATTTAGCAACAACTTGAAAATTACAAACAGCTCCGTCTACAAAAAGTAAAGACTCAGAGATAAGTATGATTTTCTTTTGAAAATCTGAACAATAATATTTTCCAGGGTGCTTTGATTTTTAAAATAATTTGTGATATATGCATTGAGACAGTAAGATTAAAGTTTTCTTTTTTTTTCCCCCCAATCAGCAGTGCCTCTTTACTGGAAAAGCTCTTCCCCAGAAATCCATGAGAAGACATGAAGGAAGGAGAGGCTTAAGTTCAGACTTTCCCAGAACAGAATCATGCTAAAATCACTTAACTCTGTTTCAGTTTCCTCATTTGTTAAATTAAAAAAAAAAAAAAAAACTACTTTCAGAGGCCAATGAGTTCAAACTATTCTTTATCAAGAATTACCTTCTACAAAGTTGACAAAATACAACCAGCTAGCAGGATCAGAGGTAGGGCCAATCTGCTAGCTCCCAAGACAACCCAAATTGTTGGGAAAGATGTTTTAACCCCTTTTTCACTTCTAAATCTACTAATGCAAGTACCACTCCTGGTTTCTAGTTCCAGCCTCTAGGGATTTCAGCAATATGCCAAGTAACCACAATGTTACAAAATAATTTCCTCCTTTCCTCCTACCTAAGTCTGAGGTCTAGAGCTTACCACAGTCTATGTTAAATATGAACAGAGAAAAAAAATTTCAAAAGTTCTCATAAATACAATCCAAAATATTTTGCATTTCTCTCTTTCAGAGAGGGGAAGATTTTATTTAAGTGGAAGCATAAGAACATACTGGAAACATCCTAGTGAAAAGCAACCAAAATCACATGACCTTTAATGGGAAAAAATTTTCCCCAACATTTCCAAAGCACAATTTTTCCCTACAAGTACAGAAGTTAAAGGAGATTGCAAGACTTCCAGGTAGCACCGGGTTTATTACTTTATTTCTAATGCTATGTCATTTAGATATGTCAAACTAAAAAGGTAGAGGAGAACTCCAGTCACCTCCAGCATGTTTCCTTTAGAAATAAGATTATTAGTAAGAAGCTACCTTGTTTAGAAAAAGCTAAATACCCCATCCTCTTTAAATAAACTTTTTGGAGGTAGAAATACAAATATCAGATATTTAGAAAAGCAGCATGAACTCATAAGAAATAAATGTTCCGTAAAAAAAGTACAGAAAGACAGTTAATACTTATTATGTGCCAAGCACTAGAGTTACAAATACAAATTTAAAGACAGTCCCCCACATGAAGAGTTTAGAGCTTGTGCTATGAGCAGATAACACATATAAAGGAGTAATAACCTAGAAGGGATACTTTAGTTTAGAAATGATGCTGAGTGGGGTCAAAGGAAATAAATCAATATACCCCTTCCAGGAACTGAATTATAGTTCCATAAAGGGGAATATGTCTTGAGGGAAGGGAGTACAGAGGTTGGTGAAGTTGTCAAGAGGTGGCCAGTAAGAAAGGAGTAAAGCTTGACTGGACCCTACCAGAAACACTCAATCTGGAGAGGCAGTAACCAATTAGCGTAGCAGGACCCCATGGTCTCTGGAAGTGGAATAAAAAGCTAATAATTTAATTTAAAGATATTGAAATTTTCTCATGATCAGAAAAGTGTAAGTCAAAATAATCTTAAGATATTACTTTAGACCTCACCCCATCCTCCAATAATAAATAGCAAATGTTGCTCAACTCATACTTGGCATAGCTGCAGGGATATGGGAACAAAGTTGTGTCTATTGCAAAAGTTTTGAAGAACATAACATAAGGAAAAAAAAAAAGAATATAACATCAGAGGAGAATCACAAAACTGATTATGCCCTTTGGTTCCATTTACCAATGACAAAAAAAAAAAAAAAGAATCAAAATAAATGCTCAGTGAAAGAATCCTAGAATAGCCTTATCCAATCTGCACTTGTGGATGTCAAGTAGGAAGCAATCCCAAGTTCATGGTGGGGAGCCCTTCCATGACTGACTAGTGTTCTTGCCAGGCCTTCAGTGGCACAGCCCCTCAAGCCCAGTTCTCTCCTAGATGGCAGACATCCTAAGGCTTACACTCACCCATTTTACCAGGAAGATGAGGGGACTCTGCTTCATTTTTTTTTTTTAAATCTCTTTGGAGTTTCCTCTAACATCTTTCTTTAGAATTTCCTCTAACATCTCCCACATTTCTAAACTTTAACAGAAAATTAGCATCTTCCAAGTGCCTCCAAGCACAACACGCCTTCTGGCCAAGCAACTTGTCTTTTAGATGCAGCCATTATACACTGACACAAACTCTACTCAGAGAACCCAAGACAAGAGGTTGCACAAAACTAATACTTACTTTAAGCATATGTGATTTTTTTTTCTCAAATATCTTCCTTGAGGAAAATGCTCATCTGAGAGAACTATTAAGCCATAAGTTTTAGGAGTACTAAGTCATGCTGCTCTAAAGAGTAACTAACACAAGATAGTAATCTCATGACTTGTAAGAATTCTCTGCCTAGTAAGAATAGGCCTTGGTGAAATTTTCCAATTTCTGCATTCATTAAGAGGCCTAAACAGTTTTAGCCTTGTATTTCTTATCCACAGCCTAATCCCTCTTCTGCCCACCCCACACCTAATTTTTTTCTTTGGCCTTTTTTATTATTTCCTATTTTTGTAAAATTAGATTACTATGGGACCATAAAATTTATATAAATTGTCTACCAGGTGAAAAAAAAATCAATGAAAATTAGTGCTGAAAATAACTTCAGAGAGATCAACTAAAACAAAGTTTCTTGGCTCCTATTCCTTTTGGGATCAAATAGAAAGTCCTTTTGATTGGTTTTGAAAGCCATCCCTAACCTGTATTTCTCTGCCTCTCTTTTCAGTCTTCCTTACACTTGACTTCCTTCCATCTATTTCCCCCAATTATACATAAAAACTATTTTTAAGTATTTTTTTTTATTTTGAGTTTCAAATTCTCTCCTTCCATACCTTTCCCCACCTCCTGGGGAAAACATTTTGATAGGAGCTATACATGTGCAGACATACAAATCATTTCCATGTTAAGTCATGTTGTGAAAGAAAATACAAACAAAAGCCAATAAAAATAAAGTTTAAAAAAATCTACTTTGATAAGCATTCAGACTTTATCAGGTCTTCCTCTAGAAGGGAATAACATTTTTCACCCTTCAGGCCTTCACTTTTCACTTTTCAGTGGTTCGGAAATGTCAGTCTTCTTAACAATAGAGATTCAAGTTCTTCCCAGTTTTGTCTCTCCAATATTTAGCAGAGGACTTGAGAGTAAGTGCATAGTGAATGCAAAGTGAGATAAGTAACACTATCATTTTACCTAGGAGTAAACAGAGCTAAATGACTGGGCACAGAAGAGACCGCAGTTAGTACTCAGGTCTCTGCATAAACAGTCCAGTATTCTTTCCAATAGCTAACAAATACAGGAATTTTCTCTCCAAAATCTACAATTCCAGGAGTTCTACATTAACTTCTAAAACAAAAACTAATATGTTTTTTTTTCTAAAGGGTAGGAGACCAGTAATTACAATTCATGAGTACCTTTGCACAGTGCTTCAAACACAAAAGCCATGTAATAAATATTTCCTGATCAGTCCAAGAACAAAAGCTATAGCACGGGTCTAAGAAATGTATCCTGCATACACAGTAAAACACCTAGATTTTAAAACCAGATCAGTCTTTTTACCACTTACATGAATTTGGGCAATGCACAGATACTCAGACAGCTACTATCTATCACCTAGTGAAAAGCAGAATAGTAAAGCAGCATTCATTCTGGACTTGGACAGGATCAGGAAAACCTAGCTTTCAATCCAACTTCTGACCCTTACAAGTCATGTTACATGAATTGTGATTCTTAGTGATTTAAAACCTCTTTGAACTTCAGGCAACTTTCCAAGACTAGAAATTTCCAAAACTGATCGACTAACCCTAAACATAGTACAGTTGATCCACATATGAAATCAAGTAATGTGAGACTGATGTGCAAAGTCCTAGACACAAGTCAATTGCTTTCCATTTCTCCCACTTCTTATGTTTCATTTCTTTTCAGATGAGAAAAGTTTAGTGTCAACCACAAATCATTCCCATTCTTAAACACTGATCTTCTGAATCTTTAGGATCTCTTTTACCATTTGAACAAGGTTAAAGTGAGACTATACCATGATAGAATATTTAGTCAATAATACAATAATTCTATTTTTATACCATCATAAAATATTGAGACAAGCCCTTTCAAAAAAAATTAGCTTCCATTCATGGCATTAAAATCTAACACTTAGCAGGAAAAATGTATAAATAGGGTTAAAAAGGAGAGATAGGTGATGTCCTGTTTTTACCTAATCAAAACATGTTAGAGCCTAACAGAAAGTTACTGACATCACTATTTTATTTTATTTTATTTTTTTTTTAAGATTTAGATAGGATGGGAAGTCTAAGTAGTCAAAGAAGAAAAGCAAACATTCTCACAATAAGTGAATGAATAGACAGGCTAATAAGCTCCCAGTGATTCTCCACTGCTAGCCTGGCTTAGCACTGAAAGCCTTCAGGAAAAGGCTTCTAATGAGGATCCATAGAAAGGAGATGAAGTAGGCACTCCAAAAATGGGTGAGCATCAGTTTGCTAAAGAATTCATACAGCAAGTGAATGCTTTCACCTTTATTTCTAAAAGTATCAAAAATACTATTGACATTAAACATTCAGTATTGTTTTTTTTATTCCCAGCTCTAGTCACAGAGCTGGAAACAATATTTGGAAATGACCAATAACTTCAACCAGATGAAACAAGGTAAATGAATATGCTTTTTATAACAATCTACAGTTTTTCTTCAACAAATTATTCTAAACAAGGCTTAAATGCCATAAATAAATTAGCTTAATGGGGCTTTTTCTTTACCATCGCACTATATGAATGAACACAAAATAAATAACAAGTACAACAGAGTAATAAAAATTATCATAAAATAATTACATTAATACAGTGACATCCTATTTCCCATCAAAAATTTTATCAAATATTCTATAAGTGGACAGGCCTTCTATTAAGTACAAAATGTTTGAGATCATGAATATCAATATATTTAAATTATGAAAAGAAATATTTAGACATTCAAAATACCTTCCTGCAAGTCTTAAATATTTTTCTTTCATATCTAACAAACATGCAAAAATTAAAATTATATCAAGAACAAGGTTAAAAACAAGCTTTCCTCAAAACTCAGTCAAATTTTACAGATAAATGAAATGACTTTTATTCACTTGTGAGCTCTAAATTTGAAAATGTTAAGTTTTAGAAAATAAAATGAGCTTTACGAAACAGATGTTACTGCCTGTGCTATTTAATAAATTCAAGTCACATTCATAGAAGACAATATAGCCATCTGATGAGTTCAGCATCAATGGAATGAGCCAAATTCACACAACAGCATCTTACAAAAATAATCAGTGGTTTAAAGCAGTGCATGTGCAAAATTCCTGAAATAACATACATATAATTCACTGCCAAACTCTGATGAATTCAAAATCTGAAAAGGCAAGAAACATCATCACAGCTATGAAATCCATATTCAAAGCTATGTTCAAAAAGTTTCATTACCATCTTAAAAAATAAATGATCAAAAAGTTTAGATAATCTTATGGCAGAAGGGCAGAAAAAGGAAGGGTTAAAGATATTCCTCATTTTTAAAAGAAAAGTTTTCTTTTATTCTGGAAAAAATGACAAAAGAATTTGTTAGCTGACAATATAAACTTGAACCTGTTCAGACTCAAGTGTTTCCATGTTGCCTCCAGAATCAAAGTCATTTAAAACATATATCCAATAAATTTCTAGTCTTATCAGACCCGGTTCGTGCTCTGCTGTGCTCTACACAGAATCCCCATCTTCCACCAGTAACTATCACTACTCCATTTCCACTTTTAGAATAACTTGTTTGCTTACAAACTTAGCTCCAGTACCTTTTCTGATCCAGTACAAAGAGTCAGGGTTCTGATGTCATCAAACCTGGGTTCAATCTCCCAGATGATCTTAGACATATCATTTCATTCCCCTGGACTGCAGTTTCCCCCTTAGTAAAATGTGAGTATAACATTATAAAGCTTCTAAAATCCCTTCCAGCTACAGAATTATGAGATGATAATCCTTCGTGCAGGCAGGTAGGGGGCATAGAAAAGAAGCTCCAAGCCTGGAATCAGGAGGACTTGAGTTTAAGTCTATGTGATTCTGGATAAGTCACTTTTTTAACTTTTTAATTTCAGCTTCCTCACTTAAAAATGAGCTGGAGAAAGAAATGGCAAACCACTACAGTATCTTTGTCAAGAAAATACGCAGTGGAATCAAACAGGCCTGAAAAAAAAAAAACCAAATAAAGTGAACCCTCTCTGTGGTTAGAACTTCTTCCTCTGGTGGCCATCTTTACCATATTTAGTTTTTATTTACTTAATGTGTACTTGCTTATTTATCCATGATGGTGTAGTATATTGGATAGAAAACTACTCTCAAGGGGCAGATAAGTGATGCATGAATAGAGCATTAGCCCTGAAGTCTCAGACATATGACTTCTGGCTGTGACCCTGGGCAAGTCACTTGGCTTCAGGAAAAAAAAAAAAAAAAGAGAAGACAAGAAAACTACTCTGGAATACCTGGAATACCACTGTGATGTGATCCTTTAATCTCTTTGTATCTGGGCAATTCTCAAAAAGACAGAAGAGAATGGCAGAGAAGGAATCTGTTTCAGCCTTACTTGGAAAGAGAAAGTCTTCAGGAGAATGCCTTTTTCCAAAGATCTGGATAAAATGTTTTAAAAAGCTAAAATACTAAGCCAAATTTAGTGAGAGCTAAAATGGATTAATATGCAACCTAACATTTAAAAAGCTGACTTCACCAGTCCACTCTAGAGGAGATGTGGTAAAAGATCAGTTCATTAGAAAAAGATCTGTGGGCTGACAGACTAGTGTACAAGAAGATCCATGTCAGAAGACCTGGTACCAGATTACTTTCCGTGTTAATACAGATTTCATTTTTAAAGTGTCAGGAAACCTAAGCATAATAAATAGCTGTCCTCTCATTGCTAAGGTATCACAAGCTATCCACACTCAAGAGTACAAAATAAATACAAGAGTACAAAATAAATCATTGACATGGATTAAACGTGTCATGAAACAGCTGTTTGACCAAACAAGACAGCCCAGCTATGTGGTAAGAGAGCATGCTCTATAACTTTTCAGGAAATGCCCAAAGTATGGGGAGGAACTTAGAACATTGTTCTCCTCTGAAAGAGGAGACACAGACAAAAGTCACAGGATTGTGAATGTGCTGCCATTTTCATTTGCAAAAGGAATACCTGATAAGGGGGAGAATTTTTGAATTATTAACAATTTCAAACAGTGCTATTATATAACTCAACAGTTGATGTTGTTATTATTATAAATGCATAATTTTAAAGTATCAGCTAGTATGGGACAAAAACAAAGTAGCTTGTCTTCCATCTTGTCATCACCCATATCTGGAAGTCACTCTCATATTCATTACTTCCTCCAAGGCTTAGCTTAGGGCCCACTTTCTCCCTGAAGCATTCCCTAATTCCCGAGTAGTAAAAGCTCATCATCTTTTAATTGTCTTGCAGGGAAATATCAGTGACATAATTAGCACAATTCTTGGCATATGGTAAATCCTTTAAAAATGCATGTTTCCTGATCAACACGATGATTTCAGAAAGGCCTAGAGAGACTTACATGAAGTAGAACCAAGAGAACATTGTACACAGCAACAAGATTATATGATCAATCAATTGAAAAATCGATTCTGATGGACGTGGCTCTTTTAAACAGTGATTCAAGCCACTTCCAATGGATTTGTGATGGAGAGAGCCATCTGCACACAGGGAGAGGGCTGTGGGAACTGAATGTAGATCACAGGATAGAATTTTCACTTTTTTTATTATTTGCTTGCATTTTGTTTTCTCTCATTTTTTTCCCCTTTTTGGGGTGTGTGTGTGTGTGTACACGTGCACGTGTGCGCAGACAATAATAATTACACTTGTATTGGATTACTTGTCTAGGGAAGGGAGTAGAGAGAAGGAAGAGAAAAAATTCTAACACAAGGTTTTGCAAGGGTGAATGATGAAAATTATGTATATGTTTTGAAAACAAAAAAGATTTTTTTAAATAATATGTTTGTTTCCTCCCTTCTTTGTTGTTATGTTTTTGGTTTTTGGTTTTTTGCTGAGGCAAATGGGGTTAAATGACTTGCCCAGGGTCACACAGCTAGGAAGTGAAGTTTGCAAAACTGCAACATTGTCCCTTGCACTCACTTCTATTCTAACTTTTTCTTTCTCTCCCTTTATCCCCTCCCCTAGATGGCAGGCAGTCTCGTACATGTTAAACATGTTAAAGGATATCTTAGATACAACATATGTGTGCAGATTCATACAGTTCTCTTGTTGCACAAGAAAAACTGGATTCAGAAGGTAAAAATAACCTGAGAAGAAAAACAAAAATCCAAGTAGTCCACATTCATTTCCCAGTGTTCCTTCTCTGGGTATAGCCGATTCTGTCTATCATTGATCAATTGAAACTGAGTTAGATCTCTTTGTTGAAGAAATCCACATCCATCAAATACATCCTCATAGAGTATCATTATTGAAGTGTATAATAATCTCCTAGTTCTGCTCATTTCACTTAGCATCAGTTCCTCTAAGTCTCTCTCAAGCCTCTCTGTATTCCTCCTGCTGGTCATTTCTTACAGAACAATAATATTCCATAACATTCATATACCACAATTTATCCAACCATTCTACAATTGATGAGCATCCATTCAATGTCCAGTTTCTGTCCACTAAAAACAGGGCTGCCACAAACACAAAATGCTTGGGTAGAACCTCCTATAATTCTTAGATCACCCTCAGATTCTCACTATCCCTCCTCACTAACAAGAGGTCCTTCCAATCATCCACAGCTAAAATAATCCCACAGGCAGAGAAGTAAGTAGTCTCTCTTTCTTCTTCCAGGATATTAAGGCCCATTCAAGGAAGCCCAAAACCCCAGCAGCTTTCTTGGCAGGATATCTCACACCTCTGATTCCCACTGAGTTTGCAGCCCATCAAAACATTGAGATCAGCTAGAGACAAACTGTGTGTAACCATATATACCCCTTTTTTATCCCTGTTAAGCTGATTTTTAACCCTAAGTATAAGTTTTTTCATTAAATAATATTCTAACCTGTCAAGATTATCCTCCAGTTGGCTACCATTCTGAGCAAATCTAGTAATCAAATTATCTGAAGCCTTAAGGCCTGGATTCAAATCATGCTTCTTACATTAATGATGTTATCTCAGACAACATACTTAAAAGCTCTCTGGGCTTCAATATACCCAGTTGTAAAAGGAGACTGGATCAGCTGACCTCTGAAATCCTGCCCAGATCCTATTTTAGCCCTTTTGCCCAATAACTGATAGAAATATAAATGGCAGGAGGACCAGCAGATCCCTGCAGCAGTCTACCAGAGAATTCTATCCAATTTGGCACCAAACTCTTAATGACTGTACTCTATGTCTGATCATAAAACTCAACTAACTGTAGCCTACCTCCCTTCAATTTGAGAATATATGTACATGAGACAAATATGAGAAATAATGAGAAAAGCAAAGGATATGGCCTGTTGGAGCAGGGAGGTGATAGTCCCTCTATCCAATGCCCTACTAGGAAATGCATGGAGCACTGTTGATAATTATTATTCTTTTACAATAGCATTTATATAGTGCTAGCTTTAATCTTAAAAGTTCACAAAGTGCTTTTACAGATATTACTTCATTGTATCCTCACAACCACCCTGCCCAAGACAGAAAATATAGGAAGCTGGATTTGAACTCAGGTCTGGTCTTCCCAAACTGAAAAGTCCTGCACTATTCACTGTGCTACCTAAATAGCTGCTATTCCAGGACAAGTAACATGCATCATGGAAAAACTGACAGAACTTGACTTGAGCAGACCTGTCCAATCTTAATAGTTATGTGATACTTGAAATGTCATTGGCCTGCTGCTGTTTCCTCACAAGGTGAAGCCTCCTTAATATCAAAGCCCTCCAGAAATGTGAACAATTTTCACATGGGCCCCCAAATTCTCTCTTCTCCAGACAGCTTCATGTGCTGCAACCAATCCTCCCTAACATGGGATGCAACCAGTTCAACCAGTTCTGAGCCCAAGGCCACAACTTTCTATTTTCTACACAAGAAGAAGATGAGCTACTTTGCTAAAATCAGCATTCCCTCCTACCAGGTTAGAAACCTCACCTAAATGTTGCTGGTAAAGCTTCCATTGGTAGAGAGGATCATCTCACTGAAGACTACCGTGGATTTTTGTTCAGGTGTGCCTTGGAAAAAATGACCCTGAAGCTTCCTTCCAAATCTGACATTTACAGTAATTCTTAGAAACTCCACTCTGTGTGATGAAAGCAAATTAAAAAAAAAAAATTACCACTAACATGCCAATTATCACTGGCATACTGCTAAGTGGCAAGAGAATGCCAAAGGTAAATTGAGATGGATTTACACAAAAGCATTTGAAAATAAAGCAAAATATCACAAAATAAAGGAATAACAATCTTAGTCTTTGAATAGTGAAAAAGGCAACCCAGGAGGGCTTTGGTTCTGTCCTATCCCATTTATGAGATCTTGAAGCAGTTACCTAATCTCTGGTTGCTGTCCACAAGTCAATAAATTTACCTAAAACCCTAAAAACCATTCTTCACTTAAGAGCTAGGAGGGAAGGCTATTTAGCCAGTAGGCTCTCATTTGTCAGTTCCTCCTCTATCTGAAAAGCAGAATTGCTTTTCAGCACTGATGGAAGTTTCTTCACCGGGAGCTTTTCTCTATGCCGATGAAACCATAGATTTAGGCCAAACACAAGTGAAGAACCATGTTCTCTTTTGGACTAAACATTTTCACTTTTGAGAAAAGACACTGATAAAGCATCTTTCCCAAAAAAGGGCAGTGCTGATGGCAAAGGACCATGAGTCCACTCTGTATGAGGAGGAGTTGAAGGACTTATGTGGCCTAGAAAAAAAGAGTTGCTACATGCAAGAGGAAGAGAATAAGAAGTAACAGCTGGAAATTACAAAGAGGCAAATTCAGATTTGATCTAAGGGCTCAATTTCCTAAGGCTCGGAGCTTTCCAGCAACAGAAGGGGCTGCCTTGGAAGCTAATGACTTCCTCTGATTAAAGGTCTGTAAGCCACCCAGAGGTCCAACTAAATGGCTTGTAAAATCCCTTCAAGCTTTAAAATTCTGAATTTCTAGGACTGAATCTGTGTTTCCTCCTTTTAAACTATTTTGTAAAAAGGAAAAAAAATAATAATTGTGTTCAGAATTCTTTTTTTCCTTATAATAAGGCAGCCTGCTTAACACTGGTAGTATTTAATCTAACAAAATATTTAATAATACTTTCCTCAGTGGTAGGAAAGGGGCCTTTGATTGATTCTTGCAAACATGGTTTAAAAGAGTGTAACTGTAATCTTTTGGGTTTTCAGTGTGGTCCAAAGATTCTTTACCTCAGCTTAAACACATCCAAATAACAATATGATACTTAATCAGATTAATGGGACACTAAACACTGATGTGAAAGAACATGTAGCTCCAGAACTAAATGGCCTTCATGAACAAACATTGTTAAGAACAAATGTTATTCCTGTGACTTTTTAAAGGGAATCCTATCATGGAAGAAAATCTGAGCCAAGCATGCTCAAAAACACATGCTGCCAAGCACTTGTTCCACCTGACATGCAGGTGTGTATGCACACAGATTACTTCAATCACATAACCTCAAAATTCGATACACCTCTGAGGCTATTTAGCCCAAGTCGTCTCTGAACAAAAATACCCTAAGAAATGATCAATGTTGTGTGTCATGGTTGCTTGAAGAACACAGAAGAAATCTCAGAGTTGGATAGGATCTCAAAAGTGATCTAATCCAAATCAGACTTTCTACAGGAATATAGAGTTTATCCTTTCTATAACATAATGATGCCAAGTTTGAGGAAAATACAACAGAAGTCTCAGAATAACTGGGAAAATGTTGAAATAAATAAATAAAAACATAAGAAAACATAATGTGATTGTGTGGTTTTCTAAGTCAATCAATCTATAGTCAGCAGAGATCCATTCCGATTTGAGTCTGACACCATGGATATACTCCCTTTGAGTGGAAGTAATTACACTGGCATTTTACTAAAGTAAATGCAAAAAAAAGGCCCCTTCCTCAGTATCTCTGCCAGTCATGTGGAATAATGGTTATCAAAATCTGCAAAGTTTAACAAACTGAAAGACTGCACCAGATCTCTGCGAGAGGACAGAAGCTGGAGTCATGATGGCTCCATGTTCTCCAAACATCTTTTTCATCTTCTACAGATTTCTTGGCTTCTCATCGACTTGAACGAGTTTATGATTCTGCAAATCACTAGCTAACTATTTCTGTGCAGTTCAGATACCACTCAAAGCATTAAAGGTTAACAGCATGAAAGCCAAACAGGAAAATAAACTAAGGTTGTCCTTATATTCATCTACACATATATGGAGAACATTTCCTTTCTGACTGAACAATCATGTTGCTACATTAGAGAATTAGTTTCCCTTTAATTGACCCTACACATCATTTATTCTCGAACAAGATTTTGAATCACCAATTGTGCTTATTGTTAATAAGTCTTGAAATAGATATAAAGATTTTCATAAATAAATGCTGATTTAAGTGTTTTGATTTTGTATTTCCCAATGCTCTTCACACCATTATATAAAATGGTGTTTAAAAGTACAGACTTGAAATGCCTAGAATAAGCACAACTTTTAAAAGTCCCAAAATATCACTCACAGCCCAGTGCCTCGTCCCTCTGCAATCACACCGATTAGGTTTAATTTATGGGTAGTCTATCAGAGCTACAACTTTTCAGCTCAATTTGGACCAACCCAGAATTATCTTCTAAGAACATAGCTTGTGTAGTTTATTCATAAATATCTAGAAATTTGGGTGAAAGATTAAAGACCATAGATTTAGACCAAACTGGAACCTCGGAAGTCATCTAGTACAACCACTCATTTTACAGATAAGAAAACTAACACTTGGAGAAATGACTTTTCAAGAAGCATTTGAATTCATGTCTTCTTAGCTCCAAGCTCAATGTCTATTCACCAGCCTCAAAGTTTTCCAGATTGGGAGAAGTACTAGAAATAATATATGTGTTAAGTACAAAATAGCTTTTATTTCCCCCCAGAACATAAAAAGCACAAATAACCCCACAATACCACCTAAACAATCTATAATTCTCCTCCCTCTTAACTGCATCTCTCCTTACTCCAGACTCCTAGAGAGATCTCCCAGAGTCATAGACCACAACATAGTTCAGACAGCCAATAGAAGGGAAGGCCACACTCCCACATAGTTCTTGGCTGTTCCCATTTCTTATACCAGAAGCCTGCCAATTCTAGGGCTAAGGAAAATGGAAATGACCAACTGTCCCCTAGAGGGATATGTCAAGGCACAGAGTCCACTCTCTTTACTCACGGTCCAATAAACTCTCCCACTAGTTCTGAGAAAACCCAAAGCAACTTCCCCAACTTCCACAATAATGGCTAAGGAGAACAGCAGAATTCAGCAGAAGATCCTTGACCTAATTAGCATCATAAGCATCTATGACAATATATTGAATACAAGGAAATCAATAACTAGTAAAATGAGGACCACATATTGTTTTACCCTTCAAATTCTAAAAACACAACAATACCTATCAATCTAAGATTGATCTCTGTTCTGTTCCGAACTGAAAATCTATGTTTATTATTAATGTCATGTCAACAGGGAATCATTGAGCCAAAGTCAGTACTCAAGATAAGCCATATTATTTCTTTGGGAATCTACCTGTTCACAATTTAATTTAATTTACTCTTGGGGAAAGGAGAGAGAGTATAACACAGTCACTGTAATTCAAACTGGATTAAATTGGTTTGCACTTCATTTTGCAAACTCATTCACCCACAAAGAATCAAACTGTTTTGCTTGCCACAGCTGATAAAAATATTGAGCATTTATATAGTTATTAAATTTATATAGTACAAAAGTTATTTCATTTAATCCTGAAAACAATCCCATAAGGTAGGTGCTATTATTCTCCCCATTTTACAGATAAGGAAATTGAATCTGAGCAAGGTGATCTGCCCATTCAGCTTACAAAGTGTCAGAGGCAGATAAGATATCACAAAATTTCACAAAAAGAAAACTAAATATTACATTTTATTTTACATATACATAACATAAAGTTGGGCTAACTTTATTGCTCATGCATGTATAGTTTAGTAGAGACTATATATATATATATGTATGTATGTATTCATATCCATTAATGATTATGTATACCAAGTATATGAAAATATTTTGTATAAGCCTACTTTTTTCAGACAATTTTCTGTTGTTAATGGTCATCAGAAATTAAAGTATGGTTAATTGTCACGACTAGGGAAGGGTTCCAGATGTTCACTGCATAACAGGCTGGCTTTTCATCATCTTTAAGAAAAGGGGCGTCACTAAAGTCTCTAGACCAATGAGACAGATACTTCAAGGTCTGCCCACATTCCAGAGGATTTATCACTTAAATTTATATGAAACCCAAGGTCATGTGAGGCTATAAAAAATAATTTTATATGCTTCTTCAAGTATTGCACAGACTCAGTGATGTTCCTGTGAGAATTTTATTATTTGATTAAGAACCATAATACTCAAGCAGCAATGGTGGAATTTCATCATTCCTGGCCCCTCTGCAGTTCTGTGTTCCTAATCCACACATCCACTCCACCCCCCAATAAAAATACTTCATATTTATTTTATATGTGCCTCTTTGTGCACATGTAAACTCCTGGAGGGCAGGGAGTATTTCAGCTTATCTCTGTATCTGTCTCTTCAAGCTCAGCAGGAAAAATAACATAAGTACATGGAGTAATAATGCCTAATGAAAGATATGAGCCTGAGTCCTAGGATAGCTCAAGGCTTCTCCATTCAAGAGGTTCGCCAAAATCAGAATGCCTTTTAAAATTTTTTTATCACACCTCTCCAAAACTTCATTCAGTTTTAATTTTAAAGTTTCTAAGTGTTTTGATTTTTTAAAATACACCAACTAACTATAACAAATTATAGTTAGAAAGCTTTAAAAAAAATTGAAGAAAATAGTTTGCCATTCCTATCCCTACTTCATATTACAAGAGATCTGGCACTATGCCAAAAGACCAAACCATAGCTGTATTGCAGTAGATGAAAAAAGCCCCAAGTCTTAGGATTATGGCTCATTACCAAATAAAATGTGAAGACTGTTAACAGAAGTACCCCAGCTGATTTCCAATCACCACAACTGCATCCAAGCATTCTGTAAGATGGTATTTAAGAGATCACAATCTTCAAGGGAATATTTCAGGCTACATTATATAAGCTGGAGTGCACATCTGGGCTCTTAGCTAAAAGGGGAAGTGAATTGCTTTGAAATGCTGCCACATTTGCATTTACTTTCCTAAAGGAAAAGAGGGGTAAAAAAATTCATAGTAGACTACTGGGATGAGAATTCTTGCTTCCCTCAAACTTCTCTCTGCTAAGATCCCTAGGCTACCCTTCATATTTATCAACACCTTAAAAGAAACAGAATTCAAAACAAAAGCAACCTTAAACCTAAACTAGAAAAGTCTTAAGTGTTTATATACCATCCTTAGAAAAAGGAACAAGACAACCAGCCTATGCAGAAACACTGGATCACAGAAGTTGGGAAAGGTGCTGAACACAGAGTCCTTTATAATCTTCTGGATTTTAGTGGATGTATTCAGAAGCATCATTCTGAAAAGGGGCTTCCCAGAGTACCAAAGGATCTGTGACATAAAAAGGTTCAAAACTTGAAGGGATCTTCAAGAAGCTGATTAGATTTTTTTCTAATCCCAATCTCTCACTTATCAGAAGAGGAAATTGAGTACTCTCTACAGGGATTAAGTAACTTGCCCCAAATGAGAGAGCTAGTGAGAGTCAAGGCATGGAACTCTTGGCCAGTCTGCTGGCCCCAAAGCCAGGCCCAGATATGCATTCTTTGTAATCATTATGAAATAATATGAATTAGGAAATCCAAATTCCATGACTGGCTCATGCCAGAATGTGGTAGCTGCAGGTCTCACAAATATAAAGAGGATCAAGGAGTATTTCCCTAGTCTCTAGATTAGGCTATCATTAAGAATAAGGAATTCCCTCTTTTTAAGAGATGAGAAAGCAGGTGGTGGATGGGGGAAAATGCCAAGCACCAAGGGTGGGGAGGGGGAAGAGGGCAGAGAAGGAGGCGGAAAGGAGAAGAAAATTCTAACCTGGATGTTAAATAAATGTCAATGTTGGATGTTGACTTCAGCCTAAAGGGAATTGTAGTCAACTACCAGCAGACTTGGTGACACCAAAGAGATCAGCTATCCTTCCAGAGTACACATATCCGAGCCATAAGAAAACATCCTCTCCCCCCAAAAAGCCTCATCAACCCCCTTGTGGTAATTCATTAGGGCCCAAATGATATTAGCAGAAGGAACCTCAGAAGCATTGCTAGTGATTTCCACTGTTGTGTCTACTGAAAGGGCAGATTCAAGAGAGAAATATCTTCAAAAGACAATGATCTCAAAAGAAATGAATGTGGAATTCAGAACCACAAGTTAAAAACAGGGGAAAGCTAAGCTCAAAGCTAGGAAGAAAATACATTGTGCAAAGGCTGACAAGAATGCAGTTGTTTGGAAATTTTGCAAAACTCTCTAAATGAAAAGGACACACCTCTCATATGTGACGTATGTATTGCTGTTTAAGTCATGTTTGATTTGTTTGGGATATTTTTGGCAAAGATATTGAAGCAGTTTGCCATTTCCTTTTCTAATTTATTTGATAGATAAGGGAAACTGAGGCAAGAGACTTGTCCAGGGTAACATAGCTAGTATCTAAAGCCAGATTTGAACCAGGCACATATATGGCATACACACATATACTACACCAAGCTAGATGCCATCTATGTAGTAACTATAATAACAAGTGATTAAACACTTGTTTAAAATAAGGATATCATTTTCAAGAAATGAGGCAGTAATAAAACCCTGAAACTCAGATAGTCATACTTTGTGAAAATAATACACAGAAAAAGCAAGATGAATTGGAGATCTTAAAAGAGGTAAGCAAATTTAAAGTAATAGGTATCATTAAGAGTTAAAAGAGATAAGATTTAAGAAAAACATTTCAGAAAGCATCATGGAGGACATTGGAGTAAAAGCATCAGAAGTAGAAACAGAAGGAATTCTAATAGAACAAACTTCACACTACCTGATAAAAATAAGAAAAGCTGATTCTGATAAGAGTGTCCAAGCCTGGCATCATGGTATGATATAGCAGCTCTGGGGAGTATTTTTAATTGTCCACACATCTGCTAGAATATCCTCTTTGCCAAAAGCTGATTTATTGACTTAACTTGGTGATAATTTCATAATCAAAGATAAGCATGTATTCTGGATCTGATTCTCACCAACAAAAAGGTAATAGATGAAAATGAAAGAAAGATTGGGTAGACAGGATTGTTCCATATTTAGAATTTGTGCTTCTCTTTTCTCCACGGAAGAGAAAAATGAATGCCTTTGAGGGACAGTGGCAAGTGTAAAATGGATTTGGAATCATAGGACCTGAATTTGAATGTTGGCTCTATCACTTACATCTGAAAATACCCTTATCTTAATATTTACTAGAACTGAACTAGAATACTTTAAAGGCCTTCACTGGATACTCAAGATAAGCAGTGAGATTGTTAAGTGTCCTGGAGAAAATCAAGTCACCAAGTTCAGATGAAATGACATACTAAGACAGTATTTTAAAAACGTATTAAGTGTTAAGCACTATGTTAAGCACTCAGCATACAAAAGCAAAGGAAAGAGAGAGACTGAATGAACTGGCAGCTGTGATCACAGGGAACTGAAAGACCATTAGCACTGTTTGCAACTATGTCACATGATTGAAAGACAAGTGTTGACCAGACTGAACTCCTCTTTCCCCCCCAATACAAGGGAAGAAAAAAACAAAACAGAGTCCAGGGAGTTGCTTTTTATTTCTGACCAAAAAAAAAAAAAAAAAAGAAAAAAAGCATTAAAACATATTACTAAAAGAATGATTAAAGAACATTAAGAAATTTATGAGATGATTACAAAAAAATCAGCATAGTTTCATCAGTAACAAATCAAACCACAATTATCTCATTTCCATTTCCTGACAAGTTTACTTGGAAGGTCTGCTAAAGACTATCTACCTTGTGCAATCATCTGACCAAATATTTCACACTATATTACTGAACAAGCTAAGGAGATATAAGGTAGGCTAGTTAGAAAAATTAGGTAGATATAGCATTATTTAAGTGGCTAGAATCAAAAGGCTGTGATTCATCCTTCAAGGTCAACTTGAAATAAAATCTTCAATGGAATGCCCTATGTAGGTCAGGGCTATTTACCAGCTGTATCAATGACTTATCATTCCTATCAGATCTATAGGTAACACAAAGCTGTGAGCATCACCAACACTGGATGACACATATGGTCAGAATGAAAAATGATCTTGCCAGTTCAGAATACTGGGACAAATCAAAAAAGGGAATAATAGTGTTCACAATACTGCTTGGACTCCAGAAGATGTTTCCTTCCCCTTCCTTCTGGCTACTTCTTTCCTGTCAGTGGATGAAATGTCCTCCCACATCCTTTCAGCATATTCAAATATAACGATTTTTTTTTTGTTAGTCCATTTTAAGCTATAATTTTATATTAACATTTTCCTTCTCTGTACAAATCAGTATCTTGCCACTCAAAGCAACTGTTGTCTTTACTACGTATTCTTGCTCATTTGAGCAGTTTATTATAAATTGTATTAATATTACTGGCTAGTTATTTCATGTCTATAAATAGCCTATGAAAGATACTGGAAAATCTGTAAGAACATTCATTAACAATGATCAGTAAATTATTTAACTGAATCCATACAACTTAGAAAACTCATTTTCTCTGAGGAAATGACAATTGAGTCTAAGAAAAAATTTTTCATTACTCACTAGCTCTGTGACTAGGGTCACGGCCACCCCCCAAAAAGTTTCTCTATCCAATTATCATGAATTGCTTCCATCTTTCTACTTTATTTTTAAAAATTATTATTATTATTATTATTATTTTAAATCCAAAAATTAAAAGGTTGATAAAACATAAATCCTTATGGTATTTGAGTTATTTTTAAAAATGTGTTATCAACACTACTTTTACATCTGGACCAAATTAACTAAGGGATAAACTGTTCCTTCAGAAAATATTCAATTAGGTATTTCTTTTAGTAGCCTAGAACATCATCATTACATTACCAGATTCACTTCTCAGCTCCAAAGAGAAGATCCAGATTTTCTGGATATCTTAAATATTCAATACATTTACTAATAGTGTATCAATTCCAAAAATCTGACAATGTACTCTTTTCATCAAATGTAAATAAGCAAATTAAGTTAACTCAGCACTGGTTTATGAAAGCCAATCCCATAAAATAGCAATCTCTGCTACCTAGAGATCTAGTCAGATAAATACAAAGTTTACCCTGCAGGTCTCATTTGAGTTTAAATACAAGTCTATCATTAAGATACCAATATGGTTCTACTAGAAGAAAAAGATCATACAAAAATGTGTGATTAAAAAAGAAGATGGGTATGTCATGTGGTAGATAACCCATTTAGCTCCATTCTCCATATTAAGAGAAACTGAGAATGCCCAAATAACATGGAGAACTTGTGGGAAGACATGGATACATAGCAAATCAATATCCATCCATGAAAGTGATCTATCCCATAAGACAATCGAGCTAAAATACTATTACAACTCGGAAGTGATGCCTAAAAAATCTGTAATCCTTCTGAATGACAAACATCTCCTAAAAGAAAAAAGACAATGTAGTATCACTCTCATTCTAAAACCAGTTCAGAAATGTGAGATTGGTGATTCAATGGCAATTCCAGGATAAGCCATTTTTGGAACAAAAAATTGTCTTCTGAGATGTTTCTATGGCAAAGGTGGTTTAACTAAAATGTAAAAAGTAACCAAAACACTCATCTTTAATACCAGCATCTAAAAAAAAAAATAGGTCTTATTAGAAGAGCCATTTGGAAGTTAAGAGAAAACATACTGTTCCCAGAATTTCCATGGACCAATGAACTTCTGCAATTTAGACATCGGTTTCCACTCCCCTTCAACAACAAAGGAAAGAAAAAAGAAAAAACAAACACCTTTCCCAAACTCAAAAGCACCCATCTTCCACTACCAAGAAAAATACAGTTGCACAGGTAGAAAGCAAAAAAAAAATTTTTTAGTGTGCAAATTTTTTCTTTAGTTTGCAAATCAAAGTCTATTTGGATTTGTCGTTTATTTCAGAACTACATTGGCATACATTCAAGATCAGTGAACCCTAAACTATGCCATTAAACAAAGTATCAAAAGCAGCATCAAGTATTGTGGAATCTTTACAAAAAATAACAAATCTGACATTATTTCACCTATGAAATGAAAAAAATTTTGTGAATATGCTGATTGCTAATCAATCTAGATTTGGCTTAATGATAAAGTATCTGTAACCTATTCAACATGTAAAGGATTGCTTGCCATCTGGGGGAGGGGGTGGAGGGAGGGAGAGGAAAAATCGGAACAGAAGTGAATACAAGGCATAATGCTGTAATGAGTTCTATCAATAAAAAGTTATTTTAAAAAAATGATAAAGTATCATAACCAGCAACCCACTAACTTCCACAGAAGGGGTACCCTTTTTGGCAAAGATCTGTGCATCTTAAAATTACAAAAGATCAAAAGTTACTTTTCAAAATTTTATTTGTGAACACAGTATTTAGTCTTCCCATGCAAACCATTTTCCTCTAAAATCTGACAGTCAAATGCTGCTTCAAATAACAGCTTTGTTATAAGCAGATAGGAGTAGGAGTGTCAGAGCAAGACCTTGAAAAAATTCTTCCACAGGCTAAACATTAAGGAGCTTAATTTATACAGCAAAATAACCAAAGACTTTCTTTCTAATCTTAGTAATACTACTAAGCAAAAAGTTCTCAAAGTATTTTAAAATCAATGTCTGTTTAAATAATAACTACCAACAACTATATTGTTGTTCATGTGTGGTTGCCATGGTGACAACCAAAAACTAAACTCCTGGAAACTCTGACTCACACTATTGTGCAACAGCTCTGTTCTTACAGTCAAGACCCTTTTAAAAATCAGTATAATTACTTGTAAAACATGTAAATGCTTTAGACTTCCTAAGGTGAAGGGTCAAACCAGGTAATAGATATCTCATTTTGAAGTATTTCAGTAATACTGAACACCGAACAGTGTTCAGGTGAACATTGAAAAACAAAAACTCCTATCTCCAAAAGTATACTGAATCAGAGCTATCAGCTGAAATCTATCTTAAACCTAACAATACCTAGCCAACCAATGCAATAAGAGTCTTATATCTTCTTAATGATGTCCTTCCATTTTTAACCTTGCTAAGTCATAGATAAGAATAGGGAAAACTGATTTTATCTCCAACAATTCATCCTAAATTATCCTAAGAGAATACTGCAAAGATTTTGCCAAAGCTATCATACACATACATCACTTTTAAAATATTGAGAGGATTGTGTTTGTGTATTTCAAGTTACCTGAAAGTAGTCAAAGCCACAAAGGTGTGGGAAAATCTCTTAACTTTATTTATATCAAAATAGGGGGGAAATGACTAAATGAACACCAAAATTAATTAATACCCCCATGCCTTGTCTCTTGTTTTCAAAAAATCTTCATGAGAGTTACCTGTCCCTTGATTAAGGAAATAATAGAGAAAAAAGCATTACTCGATAAGCAATATGTAAAAATGCACCACATCTTTATCAACTCACAATTAAATGAAAGATGTGGAGAATATACATTCCCACCATGTGCACTGTCTGCTGATTTTGAAAAAGCATTCCATTCAGAAGAATAAAACATCAAAATTACAGGCTCTTTTACAACAAGGTTATCTCCCATGACTACATTAAGAGCTCTCTGAAACTCTTGGAAGCAGTTACAGAAATAACCCTGTTCAATAAAAGTCTGCAAAGAAACATCAGGTGAGACATTAAACAGAGAGATGCAAGCTCAGAAATGATGTATGCAACTGTTAGAGGATAGCTTGCACAGAAGAGAGATTCCCTCTCTCGTATTAATGAGATCCTGTTTGCAAGTGACATTGTGTTGCTTGTATAGAGCCCCAAAATATCATAAAATCTCCTGGAAGAGATCTGTAATCACCCAAAATTTTGCATCCAATAAATACAAGGTGAACAAAAACATGTCGTGTGTGTGAGTGTACAATGCAAAGCCCTTTTCTATCTCTTCAACATTAACTTTTTACCAGTGTTTCTATAGTACAAATGGCATAGAACATCACTTCCTGTAAAGAGCTACAGATGAGCATCATACAAGGATAGGGAAAAGGTGCCACAAAAGGTAAGCAGGTGCCACAAAAGGACAGGTAATGACAGGTGGACAGCCAGAGAGCTCCAGCTGAATGCTTGTGGTCTGGGAAGAAAAGTGAAGGGTCCAGCACACTGGATCCCCTGCTTCAAACTTCAAAAGGAGAATATGGAGGACTATGGAGAATATGCTTCAAAGGAGAATATGGAGAACTTGCACAGAATGGACAGGAATGAATCTACCTCACTGGAAAGAATTCCCACATCAATGAGATCCCAAATCCATGTCATCATCTTAAAAAAGGAATGTAATGCTAACAAAACACTGTTTTCATCAAATGGTCATAAGAGTATCAAGGTTTGTCAGCAATGATTTATGAAAAATCATTCAATAAAATAATCATTTCTATTTATTTACCTTGTGTACTTCATTCAAGTTTGAATAGAGATATGTGCCTTTACGACATTATTGCCTCACTGGAATAAAGGCTGTCATCAAAGAAATGTATGATTTTTAAAATTCATGAGGATGTGACCTAGGGCAAAATGGAGGTAGAGCACATGCCCCATCATGCCAAGACAGGGTAAAGTGAGGAAGGCCCTCAGTCTATGGAAAAACCTTCAGAAAACACTACTGAATGAGGAAGCCATAGGTTCTGACATATCTAACTCATGTCCCTTTGAATGCTTATGTTTTTAAGAACTTCTGAAGTACCTTCTTACCCAAGACCCCTTCATAGAGTCTAAGCTGAGACCAGAGAAATTTCTGGTGAAACTTACATTTAGCTAATTAAGCAAATTAAACACACACACACACACACACACACACACACACACACACACACACCAATTTATATCAAATCATATTTACAACATATCTTATTCTCATCAGCAGCCATTCCATCTTACCCTATAGATTTTAACACTTTGATTAATTTCTTTAAAACCTTCCTTTGGAAGCCCACCCACCCATCCATCATTTCAGATGAGCCCCAACTATACTTTAGTATCTGTATCTACTAGGCCTAGGTCATGTTGCTACTAGTATGAGAAATGAGCTCTTGGTCAATCAAATCTTGGGGCCAAATTCCTTGACTTTCAGAAAAAGAACTAACAACCTACATGAGGAGGGGACGGGGCCAGAATTTCCCAGCTATCTTCTAAAAGAATCCTCTTGGTTATTTCCTCCGCTATCCACCAGCTTTCCAATTCTAAAACCACAATTAAGCCACTCTGTCATTGATTCTGAAAGAGAAAGATCCAACTCGCCCAATTTCAGGGAAACAATAAAACAACAAATGGAATTAAGAATATTCAGAATTATATTAAAAGAGTTTTCTTTAACAGTTATCTAACTCCAGAGATATAACAGGTTTTGACAATATTTGCCCTTTTTATTGTAGTAGGTGCTTAATAAATGCTTGTTGATTGATTTCTATAGAAACTGAGCAATATTGCTAGGCCTTTCTGACTAAACATTTGGCAGACCATTTTGATTTCTAATTTAGTATAATTTCCTTTTTTATGAGCCCAGAGATGTGCACTGAATTGCATCTAATTCTAAACTAATGTGTAAACATACATACACAGTACAAATATGAAACAAAAGATAATTTGAGAACCGGGACTGACTTATTTTCTAATTTATCTTAAAATTATTCAACTATTTTAAGTCTTTTCAATGAAGTAAAAGAGGCATATTAGTGCTACTGACATCTCACCCCAGGTGTTTCTGGTTCAAAGTAATAGACACAGGAATTTTCCCTAAAATGTCATCGACCACTTGCCCTGTCCAATGTTTACAACAAAACATGCTTTTTTTATACCCAGATTCACTTTATGCTGACCCAGCAAATTTTACAGTTCATCACACTAGGTACTTTCTTGTATTTTCTAGAAATTCAGCCCTCAGCAAATAGCTTCCTATTTATTACATCGGCATTTCTTTCATGACATAAGTACTAGACTTCTGAGAACAGGATATTAAAAAGTTGTAAAAGACTCTCTAACCTCACATTTCTCTTCCAAATGAACCCGTGACAGAAAAACTATTTAATATACAGCATTACCTACATTACATCCAGTTCTGATGTTAAATCTAAAATCACATTCCCATAATTTCTTACACTTTCCCCCAGAGATTTAAAAAGATATGCAGATAGACAAAAAGACTTCAAACATTAGGATGAGCACGATTCAGGCATGAAGGAAAGCTTAAACAAATGCAACAGGAAATGGGAATCAAGTTGAGCAAGACTGAAAAGTGTGTGGAGAGGAATTATGGAATATAAGGCAAAAAAAGAAGCTTATAACAGAAACTGTGGAGGGCTTTAAAACTAGGACAAAGAGTTTGCAAGTTATTTTACAAGCAAAGCATGGCCACAAAAGACTCTCCAGCAGGGGAAGGACCCTGCTGCCTGGACCAGTCTATTATAGAGATGATTTGGCAGCTACATAAAAGATGGATTGGAGAGAGAAGGGGATGGAAGCAAGAAGAGAAAGTAGGAGACTATTAAAACAGTGTACGTGATGATAACCTAATCTGAGGCATGACCATATGAATGAAGAAAAGGAGACAGATGAAACATTCTCAAAAGACTTGGTAACGGCTTGGATATGGCCTAAGAAAGAAAAGTAAAAAATGACTTGGGAAATGAGCTTAGGATCTTAAGAAAATGATATTGACCTTGACAAAAGTAAGGCAGGCTAAGGCAATAACTAAGTTTCAGTGGATCATGTACGTTTTGATATGGGTTAGAATTTTATTGAGAAAGAAGAGATGAACAGATTTTGAAGTTAGCCACACAGATGTCAACCAAATTGTTGGGAGTCATGATCTCCAAGGCACAGCATAGAGAAGGAACAGGGTTCATTGCAGTACAGAGTCCTGAAGCACATTTAGGAGATACATACAAGAGATAAAAACAATCAGTCTACCAATAAGCATTTATTAAGTGCTTGCTATGGATAAGGCCTAATGTTGAGTGCTGGTGATTCAAAGAAAAGTTTAAACCAATCCCAACACTGAAGAAACCCATGTCCTAATGGACATTTTGTGGACTTGATTCCAAAACACCTCAATAAAGTAAATATCACAATAAAGCAAGTCACATTTTTTTTTTGTTTTCCTGTACATGTAAGAGTTATGTTTTTACTGTTCTAAAGTCTATTAAGTATGAAATAATATTATGCTGGGGGGGGGCGGGGGGGAATACTTTATTGCTTTAAAAAATGCTAACCATCACCTGAATCTTTAGTAAACCTTAATTTCTTTTGTTGGTGGAAAATCTTGTCTCAATATTGACAGCTGTTGATTGTTCAAGGGGGTGATCATTAAAGGTTGGGATGGCTGTCTTGATTTCCCAAAATAAGAAATCAATGAAATTTAGGCACTGATGGACTCTTCAATTAACACGAACATTCACAGGCCTTTTAAGAATATTAATTGGTTTAATTTCAATATTGTTGTGTTTCAGGGAATGGGGAGAGGGAGAAAGAGAGGAAGAAAGACTGGAATGTATGTGGGACATTCAGAATACACACAATATTAATCAGCTAAGTTCACTGTCTTATACAGGCATGGGTCCTGGTGCTTAACTTAAAACTATTACGATAGTAACATCAAAGTTCAATGACTACAATAACAGATAAAATAATAATGAAAAAGTTTGAAACCTTGCAAGAATTAGCAATGACTGAGGCAAGTACATGCTGCTAGACCTGCTCAACACAGATTACCACAAACCTTTCAATTTGTTTTTAAAAAATGCACTATCTGCAAAACATAATGTAAAAGCCTATACATGAATACCATATTAAGGGGGAAGGTTCTAACAGCAACAGAAACTGAAAAGTAGTTGGGGGGAGAAAGGGGAGGTGAAAACACAAGAAGAAAATCTGGATCACCAAAATCAAAGAAGGAAAGAATATATATAGAAGGATGTATTTCAACACTATGGAAAGCTAAAGAGGTCGAAGAGGATGAGAATAAGCAAATTCAACTTGATTACAACTGGTCCTATTCTCACGACTTCTAGTTCATTTTTAGAACAAATGTATTCAAGGAAAGGAAAATGAAGAGGAAATTGCTTTGTCATTAATTTAAAAATGTAGATCATCAAACGGAAGTATCATTGTACTTCATTAAAGTGATTTAATTGGCAAACTGCTAGATTCAACTGGCAGATGCCATAATCTGTTCATTGGTTTTCAGTAAATACACAATTCAGATATTTAATGCATTTTAACACAAATATTAAGATAGTGAATTTAAAATACACAAATTAAAAGTCAACCAAAGTTTTTACTTAATCATATTCCAAGATATATCTGACATCTAAGCCAAAAGAAGGCAATTTCAATTTATTTTCTGATCTTTATCAATATGATATAATAATGACATTGTATGGTATTTGTGTGTTCCCTTCTCCACCACCCCCACCCCACAGGCACCTCTCTGTCTCTCTCTGGTAAAAGCTTCATCAATTTTTTTCTCCAAAACTAATACCAGGCATGCCACCTCATCTCTAAGTTTATTTCAAACAATAAAAAAGTTTCTAATCTCAGAAATTTATAAAGAATCAAGGCAATCCTTACATTTTCCACACAACACTTTCAGGATTGACTCAGGAAAGCCTAGTTCCAATTCTGCCTGTAATTACTTGAGGTACTCAGTCCATCTCTGAAGCTCTCATGTCCCTGACAAATTTCTGACACTGCACTGCAAAGCAGGTGGGAATCTGTCCTGGAGAAAGGGAAGGATTTCTCATGGCAACTTCCTTTCTCATAGTATATTTCTTCACAGCCACCTAAACACTTTTCCTCTATTCACATTCCCAAGGGAAATAATCAAGCTAGCCCGGCTTAGTATTACATCAGGACAGAATCCCAAGAGCTCATTATTTACACAGCCAGCTTCAAGACTGCAGCTCCTCTCAGTAGCTAAATATGCACCTTGAGTTTTTGAAAGATGCACTTCATTCAAAGCATTTTTACCCCCAGAATGGCAGAGGTTAGAATTTTAAGAAATGCAAAATTCTATATGCATTTACCAAATGAGTTCCATAGGAGGAGAAAGCACAATAATTTAATTTTGTGAAAACAAAGGATAGAAAACCATGTTGCTCAGCTTAAATGAGAGATGCTCAATTACTGTGATATTAAACCATGAAGACTTGCTCAGTCTGCCTGTTTAAGTCCCTCTAGTGTTCAATGAGCTAAATCAACACAGACTATGAGCTACCTGTTAAATACAGATAGTTAACAACTATCTCAATCCCAAACACTTAATCATAATGAATTTACTAAACAGGAAGGTACACACACACACACACACACACACACACACACAGAGCTTGATGTTTCTTAGTAAATTATGTCATATAAACAAATCCAAACTAAAGAGAATTTAAGAACTTTATTGTTATTGCTCCATTTTAAACAATTATTTCAACTCAATTCAAAGAAGTGACATTAAGCATATATTATGAGCAAAGGAAAAATTAAACAAGATCCATTCAATACACACAGCTTAATTCAATTTCCACAGAAACATTAAATACATATTTCCATCTAAATCTACTCTTTTTCAACAGTAATGTTTTCCCCAAAAAATTACATCTCCATTTTTAGTACCATCTTTTCTATGTTTGCAAATATCTTTCATATCCATTCCCCTCCTCTGCATTTCTCACTATTATTACTGGAGGCCAGGATCTCAAACTCTCACCTGGATCCCTCTTGCCTATAATGATCCCCTTCTCCAATTTAGCCTACAACCAGTTATCAAAATCCTAAAAAGCATCAAAATTCTCTTTGGCTCTCCAATATTCCCTGAAAAATCTCTAAATGCTTTCACTGAGAAGGAAGTCAATGTCTTTCCAACCTACTCTTTCTAGTAGTTTACCATTATTCATCTATGTGTTCCCCACTTTCCTGTCTCCAATGTTTCAGCTGGAATGCTTTTCTCCAGCAGCTACACGTGAGCTAGCCCTTTAAGGATGGACAAAAGGAATCTTCTCCATTAAGTATTCCTCTGATCTTTCTCACCCAACTGTAGTGATTTTTTCCTCTTCTGAAACTACTCTCACTGTTCCCTTTAAATGATGACCTGGATTACAGTTATTTATTCTGCATTTTTCAATTTCCCTTACTAGATAGAAACTTCACTAAGGAAAGGGATTACTCAACTGTTTTGTTGTGATCACACCATAGACTGCATATCCAATTTTAAAATTTGGGATTACTCCAAGAGTGTGTGAGTGTGAGTGTGTGTGTGTGTGTGTGTGTGTAAAATTTCTCATTCACAATTATCTGATACATAACTAAAAATGTAATTAGCACACACTTTACTCTAAAGACACAAATCTGCCATCAGATCTGCTCATATTCAACAAACATTTATTAAGTGTCTATTATATATAAGGTATTTTGTAGTCCAGCATTAACATCTGGCACACTGTAGATTCTGTTTTTAAGTATAAGAGACACAGATTAAAGACGACACAAAATAATAATAACTATTTGATTCCCATTGTATTGTTCTATTATTCTTTAAAAAAAAAAAAAGGTTGCAAAATGTGAAATAAAATTATCAAACAGGCTCTAAGAAATATTTACTGAAACAATAGTATGATATGGCTGAATATTAAGTAGTTATAATTTTTTTAAAAAATAACCAGATGTCAGGAAACTGATGATATACTCCATCCAAGAGTAAGCTCCACTAGTCACAGCTTGTCATCTTGTGCCTCCTACAAATGATCCCAAAATGGTCTACCAAAGTGTTAAATCTTTTAATACAATGTAGATACCCAGGCAACAAGTGGGCTATGCTCAAGATCAGCCTACATTTTGAATGTGTGACCCTCTCAGCTCTCTAAGTGGTCACACAATTTTTAAATGATGACTTTTATGACACAATTTGCATCTAGTCCTAATTGGTTCTATGTATTATAGCCTATTTCTCCATCTCATCACATATTTTTCCATTATCCTTTAGAAAACCTATTATTTTGTGGCAGGTAGGTAGCACAATGGATAGAGCACCAGCTCTATCAGAAGGACCCGACATCAAATCCTGCCTCAAACACTTAACACTTACTGGCTGTGTGACCCTGGGCAAGTCACTTAACCCTAATTGCCTCAGGAAAAGAAAAAATATATATTTTTGAGAGACCACAGTACTCTACAACCAAAGTAACACAGCATTACAAAAAATTTTTCCAAAAAATAAAACATTCTCAGATAATGACAAATGTCAAATTTTTTGATGCAAAAAGAACATGATTAGCTTTAAAGATTCCATTCATATTACAATGAATAAACCACAAAAGAAATGTACAAATCTGGTTTACATTTTTCTCAGTCAAGGCTGAACAACTTCTGAACTTAATCGAAATGCTTTCCCAATGTACCTCAAATCAAACATCACACCTAAAAACCGAACAACGGGGAAGCTTAAAATGCCCTTCCTTTTAACTTCTATTGAAGATAATATATCATGTAATATTGCAGATATTCCCTGAACTGAGACAAGTTCAATAATACTGGAGGGAGGGAAGTAGAAGGGGGGGAAGAAATGGGGAAGAGTAGGAGAAGTGTGGTATCTTGCAGAAGATACTCATCCTAACTTCTCACCCAAGAGAAAATGAATGGCTCCAGACCCTGCTTAGTTAAATTGGCTCATAAACTATAGTATGAGTGAAGCTATAAACTATTTTGCACATGGTGCCTAATGATCAATGTAGATTTGAAATACCACTCATCTTCATTTCAGTGTTTAACATGTACAATAAAAAAATGTGTTTATTAGAAACACATTTATTCCCCAATTTCAGATCATTACTTTTGATTATAGCACGTCAGCTCTGCTATCTAATTACTAAAGGACAAAATATTTTCCCCCACAATGCATTAGCAATAGTATTATATTGATGTTATGTTGTCATAGCACACAAAAAAATTATGAACTAATTGAATGTTTATTTAGATAGTGTAGAAATCTTTTAGTAGTTCAACCTAGATAAGGCTCAAGAGGATAAAAAGCTGTATTCTATTGGTCTCATTGCCAAATTACAATTTAAGTCATGATCAAGAGAGTCGAATTAACATAAGGAGTTCATTTTATAAATATCATGTTTATAAGACACAAGTATGTGTGGGAAAGCATTCAAAAACATTTAAGCACCAAGAGCTTCAGACTGATCAAATTTTCCAGCACTTACTTATAAGAGTGATATTACAATGGAATCCCCAGACAGAAGCTCAGACATAAAATATTTTAAAGCAATAGAATTGAATTTCATTGTTCTGTAGTGCTAAAAATTGTACCCTTATTAAAACTTCATTCAACTCTTTCCTTTAAATTTCCTATTTCTACTGAGAACCATAAAATCTTCTAACCATGCAGGTTTTCCATTTTATCTCTCTTTCTATGGATACAGAGAAAATTCTGACCAAATTGATGGCAAAGATTTTAAAATCACCTTTTAAATCACTTTTTCTCCACACCCCAAAATTATGTTTAGTATACTTTTGGAATAAAAGATCAGGGCTTTTTGAATTACATGAGTAACAGAAAGGAATACAATGTTGGTTAAACTGAAAGAAAGCAAGTAAAAATTCTATATTTCTTAACTTGAAATTACTTCCAAAATAAATAGTTAATAGAATTGAATGCTAATTATATGCTAAAGACTAAGTACTGAAACATGATACATCCATGCCATCAATAAATGTCTCTCTCAGCTTTATATCACACTAAGTCACCATTTGCTATCATCATTTGAACTGTATATGCTCTGGGAATATAGAATAATTTTATTAGAGGGAACTGTTACCAAAAATACTCAAAGCAATAAATTCCCTAATCAAAAATTAATGACTATAGTAATATGGACTATTCACAAATTTAAAAAAAAATTGGTTCTGGGGGAAAAAAGGATGTTTTCCACCAATCTTTGCAGTCTCTTTGAAGTTATTATCCCAGAAGTGCACACTTTTGAAAAATCTCTCTTAGAATCTGACTTAGCTCTTTCTCAAACTCCACAATGCATCTCCAGACTTAGCACATACCTATAAGCCACAGGTCTTAAAGGCATTCATCAAACTGTGCCACTTGGAAGATCCAGCTCAATTCCATCCCCCTGACTAGTCCCCCTCAAGCTGTAAGGTAAGCATTCTCTTCTTCTTCAAGCTTCCTTGTAAAATATTTCATTGGGATCATATGATAGCTCTCTAGAGTTCTAGTAAGTTCATAGAGGGAAGAAAATTCCCTACTTTTTTTTGTTCCTCTCTAGCCTTTCAGGATCTAATAATACTTTGTAAGAGAAGCTTGTGATTGAAGGTGGTAAGACAGATGGGGACATACCTCTACCTTTTCATATTTTATAAATAGGTTATTGATGTAAATCTCAGTTTTATAAAGACAATACATGTTTTGAAAGGAGATTTTAACATTTTTCTGGTTAAATTTGCAGCTTCTATAGGGGAAAAAAAAGGATGTCATTAAACAAATCAAGTCTAGTACTGATGATACAAGTCATCAGTATGAAAATCTCCAGCTTTCTCATCTTTAAAAAGGGACAGCTAGCCAAGAAAATTTCTAAGGCTTCTTTAAACCCTACTGATATGTTACAAAAAGTTGCCCTAACAATATGAGATTCTGTTAAACTTTTGCTTCCCCACCCCCCAAATTGTATTAGGAAATCGTAATCATCAACAAAGACAAAAGTCATTTAACTTCATTATAACCATTGTATTTATCCCAGATTTCTCAAACATGTGTGTATATATAATAAATACATTAATATTTTTTAACATTTAAAATTATATTAAGAGTAACATATGTTTTTTCATCTTCTAATAGTTTATTCCCAGGCAGGGGGGAGAAAGCAAATTTCTTACTTTTTCAGTTTAACCATATTTCCATTAAGAAGGAAGCCAAGTAAGAAAATGTTCTTTTTGTGTCCATAGTAGAAACTACCTCTGACAATGCTAGATCCTGTCCCTCCATAGCAGAGCTTGTGTTGTAACCTCTATAGTCCTCTGATGAAATCTGTGAACTCCTCAGAATGTTTTAAGTACCTAAACTATTACACAGTTGTTGCAGTGTAGGAGAGCTGGCCTCCAAAACACGGAGATCTGGGTTTTGTCTCTGATACAGACTGTCTATGTGGCAGTGGGTGAGTGGCTTAACCTCTCACCACACTAAGCAGCCTCTAAAACTCTCTCCTTGGAGTTCTCACACAATCATCATGGGTCTAGAGTCCAGAGCCTGTGCTAACCCTGATTCCCTCCATCCTAGGGCGGGCAACCTCTCTGGGCTTCCTTTAACTTATCCACAGAGGGCGGACTTTGTACCTACCAGATCATCCCTCAGTCTCGAATCCCATGACCTTAATATCCTATATCTAGAATCTCTAATTCCTCTCTCTAGAAAACATGTGGCATCATCCTTCACTGGGTGGCAGCACAAGCTAACCGAAAGCACAAAGCTAAGCCTCGATTGCTACTTGTGCAGCTCTCGACCTGCTAAAGTGATGCAGGGAAAAAAGGGAACTTCCAGCTCAGCTAGAGCGACCTTCTACTTGCAGAGGAGGAACTGAGCCACACCAGGGCTCCCTCAGGCTCCTACTGATCAGCAAAAAGGGGAGTCCTTGGATTCTAAATCAAAGAATCATCAGCTATATATATATATATACTCCCACCCCAATGTTCAAAAGAATTTGAATTGATGAATTCTAAAACTAGACTGAATAGTTGATGCCTTCAGATTTAACAAGAGCTTAACAAAACAAATAAAAACTAACTGCATTAGAAAATCAGGCACATGGCTAAAGTGGCAAAAACTCAAGTAGCATCACATAAGCACAAATGAGGATGAGAAAGATAAAGAATGGTCATTGAATACACAATAGCAACTCTGATGGTTACTGGCCTATTATTTTTAAGAGAAAGAAAATCCTCCATATTTATAAAGTATAAATAAATATTGACACAATTTTACAGAAAGTGCTAATAATTATTCCTTAGAATTACAAAGATAAACATTTTCAAAATCCTGTCATTTCTTCAGTTATACTATAAGAAAACATCCTCTTTAGAACATGGAAATAACTGGCATCTCACTTTGAACATAAAACTAAAGCAGAAAAATTTTTTAAAGTCCTATCAAGTTATTTTGGGATAATTTCTTTAAGACATTACATAACTAAATACAACTAAAGTTATAAATAAATTAAATACATGTATTTGTTACAAGGGCTTTAACAGGCAGAATGCTGAATAACAGAATCGACTTAAGTATGGGTAGAAATGGTAACTAGCCATTTTTATCACAAGCAAATTTATTTCAACAATGTGGTTAATCCTGGTAAGTCTTGAGAATGCTGAAGGAAAAAACGAGGTAGAGATAATCTGTAGGTGGCCTATTAGGAACTGAAATCTTAAACAGACTCAAATATACTCAATACAAATACATGTAAAATTATTTTCTCTATAAAAATCAATTCTAAAAATAAAATAAAAAATAAGTAATAGGATCCTATAAATTAGAACTAGAAGAGATTTTGAAGACCATGTTGTAGTGAATAGAGCACTGGACCTGGAGTCAAAGACCTGAATGTCGATTCTGCCTCAAAAACTTATTAGCTGTGTGAGCCAGATCATGTCACTTAAAATCTATTCCCCAAAGTTACAAAGTTGGGTGAGATGAGATAGGTATATTTGCAAAGCATATAGCACTATACAGGGCTCAGAATAGATGCTTATTCCTGTCTGAACGTCTGTCCATCTCTCCTTCCTTAAAGGTAAGACCAGAGAGAAGCATTATTTTGCCATGGCCACACAAGGCTAAGGGCTCTTACCACTGTACCCTGAAGAAATGGTAACCCTCCCATTTATTCTATGACCTTAAGATTAAATTTGATAGGGACAAATATGAAGTTTTACACTTTGGCTAAGAAAATAAGCTTCTGAAGTAGAAGATGGGGAGCCATGCCAAAAGGGCAGTCCATCTGAGAGAGTCCTGAGAAATTTTATTAGATTACAAGCACACTGTATGTCAAAGTGTGATGACAGCCAAGAAAGCTAATGAGCTCATAGATCATATTAAAAGAAGCATAACCTCCAGGAATAAGAAAGTCTCAGTCCCACTGCCATGGTCAGACCACATGCAGAATACCGGGTTCAGTTCTGACAACCAATTTTAAGAAGGAAATCAGTGAGTTGGAGACCATCCAGAGGCAGGCTACTTGGACCCTGAAGGAAAATGAGTTCTTACCATAAAGATATGTTGAAGGAAAAACTATTTTCTGACCTGTAAAAGAGAGACTAGGAGGGACAAAAATGAACCCAGAGAGAGAAATGCCCAAGTAGCACAAAGGCAAATTTGGGCTGGACATTAGGAAAAACTTGCAGGAACCAGAGCTTTGCAAATGTGGAATGGGGTGCAGGGACCCAAGCATTCCCATAAAACCTTCAATAATCCATCTCAAATACACTTGAATCTTTAAAATTGAGCAAAAAACATTTGTTTAAAATTTGATATCTGACTTATAAATCTATTCATGTTTCTAGGTTAAATCATCTCAGTCACTCCTTCCAGAGTAGTCTCCCACATTAGATGTGGAATCTGGAGGAAGGAAACACAGCCAATGCAGAAATTTATTTTTGCTTGGCTATGCATTTCTCTCTTAAGAGTTTTATTTTTCTTTGTTTCCCCTCCCTCCTGCCTACGCCCCCCAAATTTGTGGGGAACAGGAAAACACCAAACACTAAGTGGTCAGGACACACAAAAAAATGAAAATACAGCCCATAAGAAGCCCTAAAGAAGCATAGATTCAAGAGCACGGCTGGGGAATGTCCAGCTGGAGCCATAGAAGACTCTGCAAATCATTTGCTAAGGCAACTGCAGGCGCTAAAGAGCTGAAAACCAGGCACAACTAGCTCCCACTGCTTGAGCTCCATGGCCCAGGGAGTGATGCTATAAATATTCAAATGGTCCTTGGCTGAAAAGGTTGCCCAGCCCTGACCCAGAAGAAGACAACAGCCAATCAAGGTAGGGAAGGAACTAGTGGAAATATGGTGGGGAAATCCCAGGGAGGGTGCAAGAGATTCTCATTCTAATGGCTACCTTCAGCACATCAGCCTTTCCCCAGCCTCTATTTTCACATTTATAAAACAAAAAAGGCAACATTTAATACTAGCCTTCCCTCACACCTCTGGACAAAAGCATTTGGGTGAACCTCACAACTCTCCTAGCAGCTCTCTAGAGCTAAAAGACCAAACTGTCCTATGAAGTGGGAAGTCAGGAAGACCAGGGTTCAAATTATGTCCCTGACATTCTGGGAGTCCCAGACAACCCTCTGAAGTTCTAAAGTCATCTTTGGTGACTGAGCTTTTAATACTTGAAGAAGTCTCTTTACCACTATTTCTCCAAACTCGACCAAAAATCCAACAATAAAGTCTGCATACAAATGGAGACAACCAAGTGAGGAGCTGGCCAAGCTGAGCAGCCTGACAAGGCTTCTTATGAACTTTAAAGCTTATTTTCTAAGAGGCCACTGAGAGGTTGAATGATAGAGACAAGACCTGGACTTTTTGCGTCTATAAAAAAACTAAATGTGCCATATACAAGAATTTAAATAGAAAATTCATATGGAGTGGCAGCGATACTTGATTTTTTTTTAAATCATATCATTAAAAATTACTTTGAATAAGAAAGATTTTATAGGAGCCCTACAGTTTTATTTTCAAAAGTTGAATTGATTTACAATAATTCATAAAATCAAAAATCCTGATATAATTCATATAAATTTACTTCAAACTAATTTGCATTTACTTTACACAGTTAAGTCACTTTATATGAATGAGAAGAGAATTCCCGCCAGCAAAAACATCTACTATGGCAGATATTGTCTAAACACACCCAATAAATAGCAGAATAAATAAATAAATAAATCCTGCTGATTAGATTTCTTCATTTTCCCCTCAAGCAGCATTTTAAGAAACACAATCTTTTAATGATTATTTAATTTTCATGTAACTAGAATCTAAATCCTTTACATACCACACAGCAGGCTCACTATAAATGATCTCATTTTTCATAGAAAAAAACTAATTACATGGTTCAATAAGTTGCCTATGGTAAAACAACCATTTTATTTACATTCAAAAGGTGGACCTTAGCTTAGTCTCAACACTCTTGCTAATTCCAAGCATATTTAGCTTTAAGAGTTCTCTCTAATTTATTAGTCGCACTTCTTTCTTGGCCACAGAAGAAAAAATTCTTTCATTATGATCCTGCCAGGATTTTATAATTCAAGTTTATTACTTATCAAATTCTTAATATGTATTTGACTTTCTTTGAAGCACATAATTACCTATTAAATCTAATCTTATTTCAGTAACTATACATTAGAATCATTTAGATAATAGTCAGGCAATGCAGGCTACATTGTTTTACAACAGAAACAAATTCATTTTGTTTTTTTTTTGTTTTTTTCAAAAATGAGAACAGTAAAATAAAGCAACAGATAACTGTCATTATTTGATTCAGGAGAAAAATATATCAAGTTCCTGAATAATTTAAATTCTAAATTTTAGAAACTCTCCAACATCAAAACAGACTTCAAAAAGTACAGAACTTGCTATTTTACTGCTTCTCTTTTTTAAATTGCCTTGGATACCAGCATTTAGCAGTAATTTTTTCTTATAATGATTTACAAAGGTATCCTTAGTCTGCTCAAAGAACAGCAAACATGAAAGGTGGATTTTAATAACAATATAAATTCTGATTTATCACAAAGCAATGAAATCCATAGTACGATGTGAAATGTGGATGCATGAAACACTACAGATCACGGATGCATAGAAGTATAGAATTTACATGTAATTTTTAAAGATTTTCTAACACATTTCTCTGTTTGAGAAATACTAAATAAACCCATATGATTGGGGGGGGGGGGGGGTAAGGGGGGAAAGCATTACTCCTGCTTCCAATTTAACCAGAGGGATTCATTTCAATGAATCATACATTGGCCACTAGAAATGAAGGGAGAGGAAAAAAAACTCTGGTAGGAAGAAAAGCAGGAGGTAAATTTCCTTTTTTAAAAATAAATTAAAGTGAAATAAATGACATTTTGCCCACAGTCCTAATGCCTGTCAATTTTATGGGTAAAGGTTGTCACTTTCAAAGGAAGCAATTTTTTAAATCCCAAATGAGAACAAGCTCTCATTTAATAAATGTACTTGAATAGGTTTATTTTATTAAGTCTAAAGAAATTACAAGATACCCATGAACATATGACAGCATATGCAAGTCATGTGCTGTTTGCCTAAATATGCTGCAGAGAGCTATAGTTTCAGAAAACCCATATCCACACTAAATACTGGATTGCTGGGGGGGTTTTTTCCCCCTTTAGGATTTTAATATGCAAATTCTCTTCCTCTATATTCTCCATTTTGTTCTTTTTTGTCCATTGCTCTTCTTTAAATCCCTTTCATGCCTGAAAATATGTTCTCAGGTCTTGTGAAACTGATTCATGAAGCAGATGGTTCAAGCTATTTTTTTTTTTTAAAATGGGCCTGAAATGAAAATCTTTCTTGCCAAAACATAATGCTATCCAAACAAAGCCTGTTTTAAACTCATGGCTGGACGATAGGTCATGCTGTACTACCACTACTATCATCCCCCACCCGCCAACCCCACCCCTACATATAATGTCCCTATAAACCTATTCTTTCTCTTCTTCCAGTTGACTTCAGGTCATTTAATATAGTTGCTACTAGCATAGTTGTGTTTTTATTTTACATTGATACATCAGAGCTAAGGTTACGCTATTTAATAAATGTAATAATTCTCATAATAGTTTACTAGGAAGGGTACTAGGCTACCACTGTTTTACAAATGTCAGGACAAACATGCCAGCTACAAGAGTTCTGAATTGGTCATATCTAATGACTAACTGACTACAAATTGGCTGAGAAAAAGGATTCAGAATAGTTCCTACACTGCTATACTTCTTAAATCATGTAGAATGGCTATACAACTGTAGAGTCATCTGTAAAATCTACAGAGGACTTCAAACACCCACCATTCACAGCATGCTTGTAAGCTGGTGCTTATATGAAGTAAAGGTAGACACTACAGATGGACAATGAACAGAGACCAAGATTTACCAAGAAGGCAAGAAGGGGACTGAATCACATTTGGAAAAATGCTTGAAGCAGTCGATGATCCTAAGCTGATTCCCAACACAGAAACCTTTTAACACCAATATTCTCTTTGGCATGCTTTGTGGTTTTGAATCATGGAACACCACAATCTTTGAAGAATCCAAACTTTGGAAGACCCAAAGGGCAATAACAAGTAGAAACAGGCCGTAGCACATTACTAACAAGGAACAGCATTTAAGAAGTAGTATAGAAAGCATCTTTAGGGAAGCAGATGATTGAAAAAGGCAATCAGATGGTTAGAGCAAGTAGCATTTCACTCCTTTGCCGGGCATTTATTAGCACCAATCAATCAGCAAGTATTTTTCAAATCAGATGAGGTAACTTGATATTTGTTGAATACCCAGCACATGGGAGGTACTAAGTAAATGCTTCTTCCCTTTTTCTTTCCACTCATCAGGTACCATGAATACAAAGGGGAAAAAAAGGAAAAAACAATCTATGTGTTCACAACCTGTTTTACTGGGGAAGAGAGCACATGCAGATAAAGAGACAAAACAGATGAGTGGGATTGGAGGAGCATTCTAGAAAGAGAAGAGAAGAGAGCCCTCACTTGGTCTGAGCAATGGAAGACCTGACAAAGGTCAGGAAACATGTGAGAGAGCAAAAGACTGAGATAGGCAATAACCCTGCAAAGAGAAAGTGGAATGAGAAACTTAAAAGAGGAGCCTGCATCTCACTGGACATTAACAAAATACAACCAATCAATATGCATTTGCTAAACACCTAATATATGCCCAGGACAAATTTCTTGCTTTTAATTAGCTTAAATTTTAGGAAAGAAACATTATGCCAATCAAAAAAAAAAAAAAGTGTAGCTGGAGACAATGGTAAAATAATATGACAAACAGCCAAAGAAAGAAGTTGTGTCCCAAGCATATACTCAGCAGCCACCCTTGTCCTTCATGTCTCACTTCCCTGGGAGGGAAAAGAGGATCCACAGAAGCCATGGTGGTGCAGATCTGCATTCAGAAAGACCAAGTTCACCTAACCTCAGATACTTCAGAGCTCTAAGCAAAGTCTCTTTAGCTCAATTTTCTATTAAAAAATAGGATTGATAACAGTACCTACCCTCCTAGGATTGCTACGAGGAACACATAATAATTGCAAAGTGCTTAGTACAACGTCTGGTATAAAGAAAGAACTTAAAGGCTTGTTTCCTTCCATCCTTCATTGTGTTGAGTCACTTTATCAATCAATCTCTACAGATTTTCTCCTCCATAAAAAATAAAGGCATGAAGGGCTTGAACTGGAAAGTTGCAAAGGTCCTTTTTAAGTTTCAAAAATGTTATAGGGTCTGTGGTATTCCCCTAAGTGTTAAAATTGAGGTATAAGGGTTTTGCAAGGAACGATGCTGAAGAATTGTCCATGCATATGTTTTGGGGAAAAAAAAAAAGCTTTAATAATAAATGGAATGAATGAATGAATGAATCTACTAGGGAAAAAATGAGGTATAAAGGTTTTTTAAAAAGTCAAATATAAAAACAAATTCAGTTCTAAAAAAATCTGTTTAATAAATTATTCAATGTTTGATTACTAAGAATACGTCCTAAATGCTAAGAATTTCAAAGTGCCTAGAACCAGTGTCAGATGAATGTATACTGTTTCAGATGCAGGGGCATCTCAAAGGTGTTTTGATTTAAATGACAAGACTATATTCCCCTGTGGTTCTTTGTCCTTGTCTTTTAAGTTAGCTAATGGACATAGTGCCGAAAACATTCAAAAGTGGCATTTCACCACAGGAATTGTTCCATTCTGAGGGATGACAAACCATTTTTAAGGAATGCAAAAATAAGCGATAGAATAAAAATGGCAGCACCAGACTCTTGCCCTACTCCTGTTAACCACTGTCCAGCAATGCTTCCTGCTGTCTACAAACAGCAGCTATATCAAACACTCACCATGGTTTTTGACAGTCAAGGACTCTACAAAAATGGCAAAGCATCAAACAAACAAAAAGTCTTTCATTAAAGTAAATGAAGTAAATACAAAACTATAAGGTAAAAGAGTATATAAAAATCAAACAAAAAGTCTTGCCTTTCAGTTGATGAAATGGCAAAAATATTAAGAATGACTCCATTAATTCAGAAATGAAAAACTACTCTCACAAAATAACAAGATGTTTCTGTCCACTTTTCCAGAAAGTACACCCATTTAATTGCTCAAATCATATATTTCTTTTTTCCTCATATCTGTGGATTTTCTGAACTCAGATGCAATAGTTGCTTTCAGTCCTTCCTTTTGGTTTTACCCCTCATATTGCTTCTGAATCTTCCATAATTTAAATACTAATCAAATTAATTTCTTCTGTATATAGAATACCACTCAATAGTCATATCTCCTCTCCAAGTATGGGAACATTTTGTTAATCCAACTCAAAAAAAAAAAAAAAAAAAGCTATTTGCATTGTTTCAATCAATCTCACTTAGAAGGAAGAAAAAGGAAAATAATCACTCTATATGAGATGCCTCTTTTTAGATTCTTGCAAAGAAATCCAAAGGAGCACATGACACCAAATCTGTGATTTTGCTAATAAATTCCAAGAGAAGAAACTTCCTCCACCAATCCAGATCTCTGCAAAGTCTGGTCTCACAGAGATGTCAAATACACAGCATGGTGCTCATCGACTTGCAGAGGAGATTAAATGCAACTGGGGAAATATTAACAAAATAAAATACAATAGAATGTGGATAATGTAAATAAGTGGTTTTCCAAGTCAGTGAGACACATACAACTTATTATTAGGCCCAGCCTGCCTATATCAGAGTCTCCCTGACTCTGAGATCAGATCTGTCTTTATGAGGCTACATTCCCTAAAGATATTACAGAACTTACATGTATTATTTTAACTTCTTAATCTTTACCCATTTTAAACTATTTCTCAATTCATAAAGAAGTGAAATAAATACATCAAAACCAACATAAGATTTATCTCATATTTTACCTCATAAAATAGAAAAAAAGAAAAATAGAATAAAGTAGAAAAATAGAATAGACAGCAGATATGAAAATAAAATGTAATGGAAAGAAAGAAATAAGACGGAAAATATAAAGGCACAGAAAGAAATGAGAAGATGCTGCTGTCCTACAAGTCTTGATAAATGCATTTCTAAAAGAATCACAAGATTGGAAAATAGAGAGGAGATCCTCAGCAGTCATCTACAAGAATCCCTACACAAAGAAGCTCAACTCATAGTGAGCATAAAAAGTGTTCATCCTATCTTTGGGCACTATCTACAACTAAAATATAAATTTCACTAGTACCTTGAAAGAGGTACAGTCTGACAAATTAATATCCAGCATAATACCTAATTCAGTAGATCTCAATATTGAAATTTTTAATTAACTAATTTCTGCCCACATAAAACAGTCCTTATGATATAAGGGCAAGAGTCCTGAGATTTCACTAGTCACACTTGCAAATAAGCAATCTGCTACGTATCAGTGTTGTTTTGAGTTTTAATTAAAAATACTAAAGATATTCATATGCCAGAATGGAAGGGAGAAAAGGAGGTAGCAAGGGGGGAAAGAGAAAAGGAAATGGCAAATGGAAGAGAGAAAGAAGAGAAGAAAGAAAGTAGAAAGAAGAGAGAGGGGAGGAAGGAGAAGGAATGGGGGAAGAAAAGGGGGTGAAAAAAGGCGAAAGGGAAAGAAAAGAGGAACAGGTCTATAACGAAGGAAGAAGTGTAAGAAGAAAGGGAGGAAAGAGGGAAGAAGAAAGTGGGAAAAGGAGATAGTAAAAAGAAGAGAGAGAGACTTAAGAACAAATTGAATAAAGTGAACAAGTAGGATGTGGAATACATAGTTTAGTCGAGTGTAGTTTACTGCCCTCTGGCTGTTACCATAGGAGACAGTCTGGAGGGGAAAAAAAAAAAAAGGAGAGGGTCAGATCTAAATTGTATCCATTAAAGAGATATTATCTAGGGAGCCTTTAAATCCGTGTAAAAGAATTACAACTGGTAATCAAAAAGGAGAAGAGAAGAGAGAAGAGGAGAATCGAGTTGCTGTGTTCTGCTGTTTCTCCTTGAAAGCAATCTTTTCCCAAAGCCCCTCTTCTCTTAGGATGCTGCTACCCCTGGTGCAGACCCTCCTCACCTCATGCTATTGCAATGTAGCCTGGCTGATGTCCTCCTCCACTCGAGGTCTTCACTCAACTATCAAAATGATCACCTCCCCCACTCAATAATTTCCAGTGGTTCCCTATTACCACTGGGATCAAATAGAAATTTCTCTATCTGACTTTTAAAGTCATTCCTTCCTCTATTCCCCTTCCAAGAATACCAACTTCCCCACTATTCTTTGAGCAGGAAGGTTTACCTCCTAGTCTCTGGGCATTTTTTCTGGCAGCCCCACTTGTCTGGAATTCTGTCCCTCTCCATCTTGACCTCAAGACTTCTTACCTAACTTCTGCAAGAAGGCTTTTAAATCTTAGCACTTTCCCTCTGAGGGACCCTCTGGTCCCCCACTGTTTAGCACATTGTCTGGCACACAGTAAGCATGTAATAAATGCTCCCTGAGTGACTGACATCATGATTAAAGAAATCAAAAGTACACATGAACTAAATAAAAATTAAATTTTTTTTTAAGTAAACTAGTGGTAAATTAGAGGTTAGATGGAAAAAAAAACAACAGGCTAATGGAACTGTATGTTGATCATATTATATCAAGATATCAAAATATCTGTTATACAAAAAGTTATACAAAAAATAAAAGTGAAAGCACGATATTAAAAAGATCAATCCAATAATTTATTTTCATTTTTTTTTGTTGATAGCACTTTAAATAATATATTCAAAGATTCTTTAGAATGAATTAGTCAGGACCTCATATTTTTATTACTACCCTATTTCAAATTGTAATTTAAAGCCTATGAGAGGCTGAGACAATTTTATAAGGATGTTTTTTTAATGAACCTTTTTTTTTTTAAATCTGAACCTGAAAATGCAGAATAGCAGCTTTTTAAACCTAAAAGACTATGATAATTACATTAGACAGTAAAGTTCAGTGATTTACTCAACATCACAAAACTAGTATGAGTTCAGACAAGATTCTGGACACCTGACACCAAAACTGGTCATTTACCCATCACATCGCTCAGTCTCTCAAAACCCAATTAAAATTTTCAAATATTCTGAACTAACACTGAACCATAACCGCCACTGTATAAGCTCAAATGCATTTTCTTCATTTTGTCTGATTGTTCATTTATAACCACTAACACTTGAAATATGAAATTTGCATCACAAACAACTAAAATATCTTTTAAAAATAATCATCAGTGGTTTTTATAAAGCATGACACAAATAAACAGTATAAAATAATTATAAATAAACAAAAACACTTACTGTGTAATTCATGATGTATCACATCAACTAAGTTTGGTTCATCTCCCCACCAGAATATCCATAATTCTTTGCAATCTGGTTTGACATCACGGCGCCATACACACAGTAGATTGGCTTGCAGGCAGCGAATGAAACTTAACAGGATTGGATCATCCTGGGCAGGGGCTGAAATGATGGGCCCACAGTCGCCGTGCCCTCCAAAATTGTATCTACGCCATTTGATTCCAGTGAGTTCAGCCTGTAAAATGAGAGAGAAATTAATTATTTTCCAATTGTCTTTTTAAAAAAAAAATCATACTGCATCATGTCACCTTTTATTTGATATGTTTAAAGGTGACATCAATACTAAGGAGGTCATCATGTACCCGAAAGCATCATATCACAGGGGGAGAATCACACATACACACACACACACACACACACACACAGAGAGAGAGAGAGAGAGAGAGAGAGAGAGAGAGCGAGAGTGTGTATAAAAGTAAATTAAATGCCATGATTTCTACATCAATCCATTGGCCCAAATAATCATCATAATTTTGATTCACCATATAATTTTATTATTATATCCTAAGAATCTAAATGAGAACTTTTCTTACTAAAAACACAATTTATTCACCAAAGAAGATCTCTAATATCCAAAGTGTCAAGACCATTTAAGAATCAAAACTTCTTTATAAAAAAAAAAAACTTCTTTATAAAACTGTAAGGAGGATGAAGCTAGTATTCTCAATCAAATGCATTGACCTATCTTCTAGAACATAAGAAAAAGAAACTAAAGGAACAGAGAAGCAACTTCTCATCAGGGAAGAAAAAACTATAAATCACCTTTTTAAGCTTGATTTTAAAATAGTATTTTATTTTCCAAGTTCCTTTTTACTATGTTTAAATAACAGAAAGTTCAGGAACTTATCAATAAATTTGGTAACTTTATGTTTTGATTAGTACTATACATAATCAATGGTGAATTTTCAAAAAAATGAACGGGGAGAAAAGTGCTCAAGAAAAATTAATGAAAAGAACTAGACCAGAAATCCTGGAGGCAAGAGTACCATATACATAAGCAAATGAGACTCACCTAAGCTAAAATTAATATTTTGAACTTTTAAAGGATCTGGCACTGCAAAGAATACTGAATACTGAATACACAAAAACTAGCCATATTCAAAAAGTTAAACACTGAAATATAATAGCACTAAATTGAACATCAAGTGGATTAGTCTTAAGGGAATTTGCCACAGGAAAAAAGTTTATGAAACTGAATTTAGCTTCAGCTCTTCCTGGCAGGGCTCAGTGTTCTACAACTTACTGGCCTAACTTGTTATTTTATACTTGAAGACTGCATTTAACCATAATCTGTAATAAAGATCTGGCCCCACACACACAAAAGGGCATGGAAAAATGAAGAGACCCGGTTCATGCTTTCAGGAATGGTGTAACACTATAATGGAAGAACCTTAAGACTTCTCCCCCAGGCTGGTACACAGCCCCATTAAATGGACCTTGGCCCTTTGCCTCTGAATATGTTCTTTAGATGAAGGGATTAGAGACTGAATTTCAATATGAGTTTCAGTAGGTCAAGAGAGTAAAACTTCTGTGTATTAAGTATTATTAATAGTCTTATTATAATCATTATTATTACAGTACATAATGTCATTCAGTCATTTCATTGTGCCTGACTCTTTATGATCTCATTTGGGATTTTCTTGGAAAATTATTTCCTTCTCCAATTCATTTCACAGATAAGGAAATTGAGGCAAAGAGGGCAATTTGCCCCAGGGTCACATAGACCATTAAATGTCTAATGCTAGATCTGAACTCTATCCACTGTGTCACCTAGTGTAATATGATTTCAAACACAGGATTAAAATAATTGATCCTTGTTTATTTAAGGCCAAATATCACAAAGAAATTATAAATAATTTAGCAATGATTTTTTTTTTCTGTATAATTTTGCAAATTTTGCAATCTTCCTAAACTACAAAAAGAACTTGGTGCCTAAACAAAACATTTACCCAAAACATGAAGAAATTAAATAGATACATTTAGGTATTCATTCAATTGAACCAACATTTATTGAACATTATGTGGCTAGGAATTCGACAGCAAAAACAAAACAATTTCTACTTCAAGTATCATAGAATAGGATTTCAGAAGGGAGAACACATCCAGAGATAAGTAGGAACAAAATAAATACTAAGTAATTTTCAGCAGAGGAAAAGGCACCAACAACTGGGGAAGGGAGGGGAATATAAAAAGCCTCTTAATAACTTGTGTTGTGTTTAGAAGGAATCTAGAGAGTATCTATGCCATTTGAAGAGAAAAATATTTGAAATAAATAACATGACACGGAATAAACATTCAATGAATAAGTCAACAAGCACTTATTAAGGCCTAAAATCAAGCTTGCAAGCATCTACTACTGCTAGACACAGTACCGAGTTCTGGGGATGCAAAAAGAGACCCTCCAGGACCTTACAATTTAAGGGGGGAGACAACAAAAACATACAAAGCAAGTTATGTACTACATAAACAGGCAATAATTAACAGAGGGGCAACATTAGCTGGGGATGGGGGGGGGGGGGGCTTTCTGTGGAAGAAGAGAATCCCTGGAGTCAAAAGATAGAGGGGCAGCAGAGAATTGGGGCTTGAAGCTGACCTCAGACACTTCTTGGCTGTGTGAACTTGACCATGTTATTTCACTCTTTGTGCCTCAGTTTCCTGATCTATAAAAAGAAGGAAATGGGAAACCACTCCAGGAGATCAAGAAAAGCTGGATATGACTAAATAAAAACAAGGGATGGAGAGTTAACACTCCTGTGGTGGCTACTGCAACAATGTAGACATGGGGTAAGCCACATAAAGCAATGTGTTCAAGGGGAGAGGAGGTCAAGGCCAGAGATGTTGCAAGGATGAAGTCAGCAGGCCTTGAGGGTTCGAGGTGGTGAGGAGACCGGGATGACTGGGGGGGATGCTACTGCCTTCAATGGTAATAGGCAAAGTAGGGAATGGGGGAGAGACAAGCTGGCTGGGCAGTATGATTTGGAGTGGGATGTGGGGAGAACTATGGGCACTAGGCTAAGCCCAAGGAATTCAAAGAAAGGGGGAGGAAAACTGTTCCTACCCTGGAGGGTAACACGCAAACAATTACATACAAACAAGTTATACATAGTTATACAGATGATCAGGTGAGGGAAGTCACTAACTAGACCTAGTAAAAGTTCTTGAAGTTGAGATTTTAGCAAAGGTAGCCAGAGAAACCAGGGGCAGAATGGAAGGAAAGCATTTCAGGAATGGGAAACAAGCAATGAAAATGCTTGGAATCAAGTGAAAGAAGCAACAAAGATGGCCAGCATCGATGGGGCAGAGCATGAGGAGGAGGACGATGTAAAAAAAAAAAAACTAGAAATATAGAAATGGTTGTCAGATTATAAAGGCCTTAAAGGCTAACAGGCCCTTATATTTGATCCTAGAGGGAATAAGGAACCACTGAACTTTACAGAACAGTAACAAGATAACTTTCAAAATTATGGGGAGAATGGCCTCCATTAAGGAGAATCTTGAGATGGGGATACCACCAGCAAGCCTCTAATAAAAAGGTGATGAGGACCTGCATGGAGTAGTGGCGGATCACAAGGGAGAAAAGGTGATCTGTGACCTGATAACAGACAACAAAGCTTCTGCTTCAGATGCCTAATGTAACTGGATGGAAGGTGAGACCCTAGTCATTAAGAGGAAAGTTAGAAGGAAGGGAGAGCAGCTTTGGGACAGAGAGAACGAGATATGATCAGTTTAAGATAGTTGTGGGATATTCAGATGTCCAACTGGCTGTTGAAAAGATGGAGGTCAGGAGAGGTCTGGACTGGATAAACAGACCTGAGAATCACATACTTGGAGATAACAATGCGAGCTGATCAGATCACACAACAAGCTAATTAGTATATAGAGGAAGAAGAGAAGATCCAAGACACAGATCTTAAGGGACATCCACAGCTAATGACCATGATCTATACAACAATGCACGAAGAGACTAAAGTATAATGGTCAGACAAGAGAATATCAAGAAGAGAGTTTATCAAAAAAAGAATGATCAGCAGTATTGAAGTAATGTTTGAGAGAGAAAAAGCCATGCAATTTGGTGATTAACATACCATAGATGAACTGTGGAGAGAACATAGCTCCCAAGCATGTCTTGAAATAAAAGTAATAGAGAACTTTCTCAGGAATTTTGAGCAATCTGTTATCAACTTGTCTTAGGATTTCTGAGAAACTTTAATCACCTGACAGATCGTCCCATTTTGAACTGTTTAGAACAGTGTGATTAATATATTAAAGATATAATCCAAAGACAAAGAGAAGATATCTTCAATAATATCAATGTGCTTCAGATTTGTTGTCCTGTCTTTTATAAAGAAGATGCTACTGACTTATTAAATCTACCAAGCCAAAAGCTTTAAAGTATTTTTTTTTCCATTAGTGACAATTAATTTACACTGACTCATGGATACTCTCTCACCCAATTCGCTTAGGACCAATAATATACATTTGTCAAGAAGAGTTCTTGGGGTTAAATGTGCAGTGGGCAGTCATGGAAGAGAGGAAAACTAACTAGCTATTATTATTATTATATCAATAGCTAGCATTTACTTTAGCACATCAAGTTTTGCAAACACTTTAGAAATATTATCCAACTTTTTTTTTAAATCACAATAATACAAAGCTATTATCATACTCATTCCAAAAAATGAATAGCAGTTTGAAATTAAATGATTTATTCAGAGTCACAGAGTTACGTGTCTTGAGGGCATATCTGAAGCGAGGACTTCCTTATTTCAGGCCTCCCCTGAAGTTCCAGCTGCCTCAAAGTCTATACAGCACATGAAACAGAATTCCTGTTCCCAGATTTGTCAGTACCTTACTGTGACCTAGATGAGCTCTAAGGTACTTTTCAGTTCTCTGGTGCTAACCCTCTGACCCACGGGCAATTCTGTTCGCTTCTCTTAACCATCAGTTTCCTCACCTTTTACACAATCAGCAGAGCAAAGTATACCCTGCTTTATTCTCTTCTGCCCCAAAACTCCCCAAAATCCATGTCCTCCTCCTAACACACACCTGCCACTACACACACTCATATTCCCTGACAACATATAACACCAAAATAATACATCCATCTGCGGCTCCCACTAATGGTTTGGTCACATTCCTTTGGGGAGTCCTACTGTCTGGTTGTTTAGTCTCCCTCCCCTTTGCATTTATTCATTCCCTATACATCTATTACCAGAAACTCAAAGTTTTGGTTTAAAGTGACAGGTTGAAGCTTCAAGTGCAAAGTTCTAAACACTGCCAGTTTTAACGTAGTAAACCTGTGGAAGGCAAATGAAAATCCAGGAGGTCTCAAGCCTCTGGGGCTACTTTTCATAAAGTGGAGTTCTGATCATCAGGTGGATGACTTCATAGCATTGTTTAAAAACTGGAGAAGGCTGACTACTGACAAGCAGAGAGGCAAACTCCTGAAAGGGCTTTCAAATTTTCAGCCTTATCTCACTTACATTACTCCCCTTTGTGTAATTTAATTAGTATAACATTTACCTCTTTGCAAGTCATATCTTACCAATTAAACTGTAAACTCCTTCAGAGAAGCAACTGATCTCTATAATCCCAGGTAACAGCATAGGGCTTAAACATAGTAGGCGGTCAATAAGCATTTGTTGTTTGCTGAGGTAGCCAGCTACAGGCTAATAAATCAAATCTTAAGTGAGGAAAAAGTCAAATATTGTTACAAAGTACACTCCTGCTTAGTGTAATCTCAAATAAATATGATTAACAGCTCAAAAAGAGATACATGTTTTATATTAGAAAGTAGACAATATTTTTATAATTTTCCAGTTACATCAGAAATGATTTTGTTATTTTATTTAACAAAATTAACTTGCAAAAAAGGTTATAAATTCAATGGAAGGTGAATAATATAATGGACTGGGGAGTTATAAGGGAAGGACAAAATTTTCGTTTGACTTTTCTGGGGCTACAATTCTATTAAAACAACTACCACCAATACATTATTTCTTGCCAAATGAATAGAAATAATGAAGAATATGAAGTATAATTCGGAAAGAACATCAAAGGCTAAAGACTTTTGTGTCACTCAGAAGTTTTAAAACCTTTATTTCATAAATACTTTATTCTCAAAAAGAATCAATGGCATTGAATAATACTACAGAAAATAAAACTGATTATATTTTAATAGATAAGAAAAGATTCATTGTTGATGTGGCAAAGTCATCCTTGAATCAGTTATATGACTATAGTCAGACCATTAACTTGTCACATAATCAAAAAAAACTAAAACTTGTATTTGAACAAGAAACTGATGTTGAAAAATGAGTTACAGAGAAGAAAAATGACAGGTACCAATTTTAATAATTTATGCATTAGTTTAACCAATGTACATCAGTTACTATAATAAGAAGGGCGAGAAAAAGCCTGAAAAGCAACTTAGTCAACAAAAACTTGATTTAATTGCCAAGTGGAGAGAGAGCAGCAGCCAAAAACAACATCAGTTTAAAAAAAAAAAACCTTATTTGCAAAATCTTTCCCCCCCAAAAAAAGTTACTATCATAGAACTAGAGCTGGAAGGGGCATTGGTGATCATTTAGTCTTACCTCTTCATTTTACAAACAAGGACAGTAAAGCCCACACACAGAGTATGGCTTCCCCAAGCTCATAAAAAACCATACTTAAGAAATACTATTTTTTTTTTAAGTTTTGAAAGGATGAATAGAATAAAACTGAAGGCTGGCAAGAGAATCAACTAATAAGTGAAGTGAATTTGTGGACATTTAAGAAAATAGGAAGATTACAAGAAAAATAGAAAAGCTCTGCAAACTATCTTATAACACATTTTTCACCTTCAAGAATAATACAAAAACTACACTTGGACTCTAATAACACAGTCCCAGGTGGTCTTACAGAGGAGGTAGAAATGGCATTAAAGAGAAAAAAGCTTAGAAAAACAGCCAAATTGGACCGCATATACATAAAACGAAATCTGTGCTGGAAGCAGCATAATAGAGTAAATTCTAAAGATAACTACAGAAGGGATACCAAAGATATGGTGATAATCTTATATGTTATTAATAATGAAAAGGGCAGCTGAGAACATTATATGCCTATTTTCTCATCTATACAAAATCTTCATGAGATTAATGGGGATATGCATTGTGGACATATTCGACAGAGGCAGTTAGAAATAGGCTTTTGCAAGTAATGTTTTACCATGGGCTACATTCTTTTTTTGTTTGGTTTGGTTTATTTTTTGTGAGGCAATCGAGGTTAACTGACTTGCCCAAGGTCACACATCTAGTATCTGAGGTCATATTTGAACTGACCCAAGGACCTATACTGCCTTCACTGTGCCACCCAGTTGTCCCATGGATTACCTTCTTTGATTTCTATTATTTGATGGAAGGTAGAGAATACAAGATTTTCCTGGACTTATTATTTGCCAAACACAATTTTTTTTTTAATTTGGTAAAACAAAATGCCATCTTAAAAGAATTAATTCTTTCCACAACATCCGCCAAACATCAAAATAATTCAAGTTTCCTTGAAAATTGGAACATATCAATCAGAGAAATGCAAATTAAGACAACTCTGATATACCACTACACACCTCTCAGATTGGCTTAAGGAAAGGATAATGACAAATCATGGAGCACTGATTACATTGTTGGTGGAACTGTGAACAGATCTGGCCATTCTGGAGAGTAATTTGGAACTATGCTCAAAAAATTATTAAACTATACATATACTTTGATCCAGTAGTATTTCTACTGAGCCTGTATCCCAAAGAGATCTTAAAGGAGAGAAAGAGACACACATGTGCAAAAATGTTTGTGGCAACCCTTTTCATTGTGGCAAGAAACTGGAAACTGAGTGGATCCCCATCAATTGGAGAATGTCTGAATAAGTTATGCTATATGAATGTTATAGTATATTATTATTCTATAAGAAACAATTAGCAGGATGATTTCAGAGAAGCCTGGAGAAATTTACATGAACTGATGCTAAGTGAAATGAGCAGAACCAGGAGATCACTGTATACAGCAACAACAAAAGTATATGATAATTAATTTTGATGGATGTTATTCTTTTCAAATGATCCAGGCCAGTTCCAATGATCTCATCACCCAGAGAGAGAGGACTGTGGGAACTGAGGGGGATTACAACATAGCATTTCATTCTTTTTGTTGTGGTTTGCTTGAATTTTATTTGATCTGATTTTTCTTATGCAGCAAGATAATTGCATAAATATGTATGCCTATTTTGGATTTAACATATATTTTTACCATGTTTAACATAGATGGACAATGAGTTGCTCCTATAATTAACCTCGATGCCTTTGAGAAAATGCCATGCTCCTTCCAAACTTCTCCCAGGAAAAAAAAAGGCCTATGTAGGCAAGGGCAACAAATGATAAGGAGCCCAAATTGCCGGCTAGTATTCTCATGTTTTCCCCCAAAAATAAACCATGTGCCCAAGAGAGATACAACTATTAAAGCTAAAGCCACAAGATCAAAAGGAGTTTATTTACCCTCCCCCCCCCAAAAAAAAAGTCCACATAAACTAACATCAGAGACAGCTGACCTTTAAAGCCTTTGTTTGCTCCCCAATCTTATACTGGATTTATGCCTGAAGTTCATATTGGGATCCCCTCCTTCAGTAGGGATTTTGTTGGTATTCCTCACCTTCTGCCTGCCTCTGCATTCTAAGTCAGCCCACCCACTTGGGGTATAAGGGTAAAGATGAGGAAGCTGCTGCATTGGGTCAGAGAGCCTTTAGGAGAACAATGTCAGTACTATCCCCTAATCGATTCAAAAAGCAGCAAAAGTGGATCAGCTTAGTTGGAAATGGAAAAAAATGAAAGGCAAGAGAGGAACCAGGGGCAGCCAGAGTGAGAGGCTGCAGAAGGGCTGAAAGAAAAGGCTAAAAAGCAGCTGGCTAAATACTGCTGATCACTCCAAAGCTACAAGGTTAGGGTCCAAGCTGGTAAACATTAAATCACCCCAGGTGAAAAGAGACCAGGCAGCTCTGCAGCTTAGCTCAGAGTTAACCAACTGTAAAGATGGAAGTCAAAAAATGAATGATGGAGATGTAGGTGAGAAAGGAGCTGAAATCCCAAAAGTTTTTAAAGGAAAAAAACCTCAATAAAAACCCTAGAAATAAATAAATCCAGAGACAGAATTCTAAAATTAAGAGGAATACAAATTACTAAATCCTAAAAGAGAATATAAACATTACAAGAAAAAGTAGAGAACTGATATTGGATTAAATACAGAATCCTTTGGAATCTCAAGAGAGCAAGCATTTCAACAAAGAAATCCACAAGAGAAAAAAAAAAAAAAAACTCATTTACTATAGCACAAAAATGTATTACTACTAAAATTCAAAACTCATAGTAGATTTTTTTTAAAAATTCAAAACTGAAATTTTTTCCAAAGAAGCAAAAAAAGAGACTGATTTAGAATATAAAAGTTCCCAAGTGAAGACAAGAGAGGGAGTTGGGGAGGGGGGAATGGCTGGGAGGTGAGAGAGAAAAAGGCTACAAAGTTAAAATAGCAAACAATCTGTGTATTAGCCAAAGTCATTAACCTTGAAGATACAATGCATAGTAACATCTTAAGTATCCTAGATCTCTCAGAAAACATGCAAATCAAAAAACCTGATCACTAATAAATTTACATTTTAAAACAATACCTTGGGAAAAAGACAATAATAATTTGGACAAGTAATCATTCACTATGATCAAGCTGGATTTATACCAGGGCAATTATGATGGTTTAAAGAAAACAATGTAATCAATTTTAAAACAAAAACAAAAAAAAATCACATTATATTACCAATAGCTACAGAAAGCCTGTGACAAATTATAGTATTCATTAATTTTCTAAAAAAAAGAAAAGCATAAAGATAAAAAGATAAGCATAAATTATGATTAAAACTAGCACTATATACAATGAAAAAACACAAAGTTTCCCAATAAATATAAAAGTAAAGTAAGGACATCCCCTTTATCCAGTGTTATTTGACATAGTTCTAGAAATGCTAACAGTAGCAAGATGGGAAAAAAGAAAGTAAAAGCAAAAGATAATAAGCAAACAGACAAAATTACCCCTACTTGCCAATGACATGACAATTTGACACTAATGTAGCTAGTTAACAGTTTCAATATGGGACTACAAAATAAACCCATAAATTTCTAAATAACAAAATCTAGAACAAGAACAAGCTCCCTTCAAAATAACTATGAAAGGTATAAGATATCTGGGCGTCACATCCAATATCTGTATAAATAAATATTTAATTATTGTGAAGTGATGTGTTGAATATTAGTGATATAATTACAAAATTATCTATATAGAGTTCCAGAACTCTAAATTTAAAAAAGAGTAAGACATACTTGGTGCTCATCTCAGGGTATTACCAGTATAAGAAAAATGACACTAGTATATTATAAAGTAGTAATTGTCAAAAATCAATAGTTATTCAAAAATAGAAAATGGAAAAGACCAGTTTGACAAGGAAGGATCAGAAGTATATGAACTCAATAAGCCTGAAAATACAAATAACTAGATAAGCTTTCCCCATTTGATATTAACTACTGGGAGAAACGGAAAATAGTCTGGAAGAAACTAAATTTAGACCAATATTTTTAATGAAATAACATATGCCTTTAGAACTTTAAAAGTACTACAGAATGGTTAAGTGATTCTTGTTATCTTATACCAGATGAGATCAAAGTCAAACATAAGCAACTATACTATGAATTTCAGTGAGTACATGTGGATTTGGAAAACCACATATTAACATTATCTATGTTTTACTGTATTTTTACTCATTTTGCACAATATTTCCTAATGACATTTTAATATGATTCAGACCTGCCACACAGCCTATGTGTTTGACACCTGTCTTACACCAATAAATTCAAAAATATATAACCTGAATATTAAAGATAATTTCAGCAAAAAATATGACAATTATAAATATATGTATAAGTGTATGTATAAATACATGTAGAAATAATATAGAAATATGTAATGTTAATATATTTATATATAATTAAAAAGTATAAGTAAATCAGATACCTTTCACAGCTCCATCTAAAGCATAAATTCTTAACAAAATAAAGGAGGCATGTAATTCAAAAAAGATGAAGCAGGTGACTTCAATTACATGAAATTGAAAAGTGATGAACAAAATCAATAGAATTAGGATAAAAAAGGAAATGATTGGGCAGCAAAAAAGCTTTGTACACCATTCAGAAAAGAAAAATGTCAAACCACCAACATCCATACAAAAAATTGTTCCAATTTTATGAATAATGAGGGAATGCAAATCCAAAGAATTCAGGAGTTTCATCTCACACCCAGCAACTGGCAAAAATGATAGGCTTACAATTAATTGCACTGTTGATGGTCCAATGAACTGATCCAACCAATGTAGAAACAATATGGTATTATAATGCAAAGAGAGTGACCAAAATGCTCACTTTTTGACCCAGGGATTTCACTGCCAAATAGGTTAATGACAAAAGGAAAGACACCTCTCCCTCCCCATAAACACCAAAAATTTTATAGTAATAATTTCTAAATTGGAAATAAAAATTGAAACAAAGCAGATACCTATTACCTGAGAATGACTAAATTCCACCCATGCATGCATGTGTTCCCCTCTTCCATAGTTCTTACTGCTTCCTAAGTGCAGTGTGAGAACTCTCCATGACTTGATAAATCTCTGCAACTGGTAAGCAGTAGGGACAGAACAGACAATAATTGAAATTGAAAGCTACAAAATTAGAAAGAATAAGATTGGCCCCAAAGAAGAGATGAGAATATATTACATGCTACTCCACCCAACCCCCATTGTAGGGGAACATGCACATAATAGCAGACTGATATCTTGTTTAGTTGTGATGAGCTTTATTTTTTTAATAAGGGAGGATTTGGGAGAGTGATTCACTAAAGATTGTAGATGTTACCAGAAGAATGGTATGGATTTTTTTTTTTAATTCTAATAAGGATATACTTGTACTTTGATTTAGAAAATCAATTTGGGTTGTAGTGGTGGTAGTTCTTGTTTAGTCATTTTTCAGTTGGATCATGATCTCATTTATGGTTTTCTTGGCAAAGAATCTAAAATAGTTTACCAATTCCTTCTCCAGCTCATTTATAGCAAACAGGGATAAGTGACTTGCCCAGGGTTTCACAGCTAGATTTGAACAAGGGAAGGAGTTTTTGTGACTTCAGGCCTAGCACTATCCACTGATACTGCAATAGACTTGAATAAAAAACAGGTATTCTGAAAAAGTTTTAATAGATTACTGTCATGCAGTGTGACACGTCAACCAAAACAAAAGCTAATTTGATTTTGGGCTTCATTAACAGTAATGTCTTTTAGGAAAGTTAGTAATACCTCTGTGCTTTAGCATTCTAAGGATGTATTCTGTCTGGGTAACACAGTTTAAGGAGGATTTTGATAAGCTAAATAGCACCCAGAAAAGGGATAAAGGATAATAAATATCTTTGAAGTCCATATGGTCCAGGTGATGAATGGTGGAAGAAATTGGGCATGATTAGCTGGAAAATAAGGGCAGGTATATTTAAGGAATTAACTATTGTGTGGAAGAGAAATGAGACTTTTTGTTGACCCCAGATGGTAGAACCAGGAATAATAAGTTGCAATAAGGCAAATTTAGGTTTATTATCAAGAAAAAGTCATTAGTGGTGGCCAAAACTGTCATGGCCTGTCTCTAGAACTAATGGATTTCCAAATGGAAGTTATCAAGTAGAAACTGGATGACCATTTCATGAATGGAGACTCTCTTCACATAGGCCTAGACACTTTCTACCTAGACTTTTAAAATAACCTTCCAATCTCTCAGTTCTCTATTCCACCCTTCACAGCTACCAAAATGACCTTCCTAAAATATACACTAGACCATGATATAAATGCAAATTCTTCTACTTGGCCTGGAAAGTCCTTTATAATTGACTCCAGTTTGCCTAATAAGTTCCTTTTGTCCAAGTCCAGCCTGTCCTCCCAGCTGTGAGCCCCAAACATGGTCCTTCAGTTCAACCTATGTCTGAGAGCTTTCTTGCTCACCTCATCTCTGAAAGTTCAGTTTCCTTTCAAAATGAGCCCCAAGTATCATCTTGGTGTGTTTCCTACTTTCTCCAATTGCCTTTTATTTACCTATTTATATGTTATATCCCCTCAATTAAATGTAAATTCCACAAAGGTAAGGTTTTTCATTTGTGTCTATGTCCCCAATCTAAAATGCTTTCTACAAAATATACAGGGAACTAGGCACAGTGAATAGACTCACCAGGCCACATAGTCAGAAAGACATCTTCCTGAGTTCAAGTCTAACTTCAGATACTAGCTGGATGAGTTTGATCTACAAAAGGAAATGGCAAGTCACTTGATGTGCTAAGAAAACCTCTCAAATGGAATTATGAAGTTATGATTGAACAAAAAACAAACAAGAACTTGAAAGGATGAAACCTTTTTCTTCTGCTGTACAAGGCACCTTCACAAAAACTGACCGAATAGTAGGGCATAAAAACCTCACAATCAAATGCCGAAAAATAGAAATGTTAAATGTACCATAATGTAATAAAAATTATATTTAATAAAGAAACATGAAACTATAGATGAAAGGTTAACTAGAAACTAAATAACTGAATCCTAAAGAATAAGTGAATCAAAGAACAAATTGTAGAAACAACCAATACTTTCGTTAAAAAGAATGACAATGAGACAACATGGAAAAATTTGTGGGATGCAGCCAAAGCAGAACTAAGAAAATTTATTATCTCTAAATATGCACATCAATAACACAAAGAGCAGATCAATGAACTGGACATACAACTAAAAAAAAAGAAAGAAAGAAAGAAAAAAGGAATAGAACAAATTTAAGATCCCCAATTAAATACCAAGATGAATGAGATTAATGAAAATGAAAGTTTAAAAAACAACAAAAACCTAATGAACTGAAATTATTAGTAGTTACTTTGCTCGGTGATACTGACAATGTAAGTGAAATGAATGAGTGTTGAATGAGTATTTACAAAAATATAGATTGCCCAAATTAACAGAAAAGAAAATACAATACTTCAATAACCAACCCTATTTTAGAAAGGGACATTTTATATGTATGCTCACTTAATGAGCTCCTTAAGAAAAAACTCAGGACTAAATGGACTCACATGTGAATCTTACAAACATTTTAGGAATAATTAATCCCAATAACATATAAACTATTTGAAAAATTATGTAAAGGAGTCCCACCAAATTCCTTTTAACATACAAATATGGTTTTGATATCTAAACCAGGGAGGACAAAAGCAGAAAGAAAACTATAGACCAATTTCCTTAATGGATACAAAATTTAAATTAAAAAAAGAAATACCAGGAAGGAGATTACAACAATATATCACAAAGATAATACACTATGAACAGGTAGGATTTATAGTAGAAAATGAAGGACTGGTTCAATATTAGGAAAACTATCAACATAACTAACCATATTAGTAACAATAATAACAGAAATCATTTGGATATCTCAATAGATGAAGAAAAAAGCTTTTAACAAAATACAATCCCCATTTCCTCTTAAAAACACTAGAAAGCATAGCAATCAACCCTTCTTAAAAATGTCTAAAACCCAAAGCAAGCATTATCAGGGATAAACCCGACACCTTCCAAGAAGATCAGAAGTGAAGCAAGGAAATCCATTATCATTTCTATTATTCAACATTATACTAGAAATGCTACCTATAACAATAAGACAAGAAAAAGAAATTGAAGAACTGAAAATAGGCAATGAGGAAATAAAACTATCACTCTGCATATGATAAGAAGGTATACTTAGAGAATCCTAAAGAATTTAATTGAAAAGTGGAAAGTAGTTTGACAGAAACTGGGCATACAACTCATACTGAATACAAGATAAGGTCAAATGGATAAATGATTTAGACATAGTGATATAATAAATAAATTAGGGGAGCACAGAAAAACTCCCCAGTCAGATCTATGGATAAGGCTCAAACAAAAGATGGAAAGGATTACTGGAAGCAAGAGATAATTTTTATTACATGAAATTAAAGTGGTTTTGCACAAACAAAACCAATGCAATCAAAATTAGAAAAAAAAAACAGAGGGGAAGAAATTTGGAACAATTTTCTCTGACAAAGGGTTAACTTCTCAAATATATAGGGAAATGAGCCAAATTTATTTTTTTAAAGCCATTTCCCAGCTAATGAGTGGTCAAAAAAATCAAAGCTATCAACAGTCATATAACAAATGCTCTAAATCACTACAGATTAGAGAAATGTAAATTAAAACAACTCTAATAAGGTATTACATACATATTATTTTGACTAAAATTAAAAAGGAAAATATTCTAAAAGGGACAAAGAAAAATTGAGACACTAACGCATTCTTGGTGGAATTGGAGTTGTGAACTAGTCTTAACTACTCTGGAAAACAATTTGGGATGATGCTCAAAGGGCTACAAAATTTCTATATCCCAAATAAAGAAAAGAATCTATGTACACAAAAGTAGCTCATTCTGTGGTGGAAAATAACTGAATGTTGAAGGAATACCCATCTATTAGGGAATGGCAGAACAAGTTGTGGTAGATAATTATGATGGAGTACTGTTAGTACTGGTATGCTGTAAGAAATGACAAACAGGATGGTTTCAGAAAAACCTGGGGAACTTATATGAACTGACACAAAGTGAAATAAAGCAGAACCAAGAGAACACCACACAATATGGGCAAAATTGTAAGGCAGATCAATTGCAAAAGATTGCAATTGTACTCTAATCAAGCCAATGATTCAAAACAATTCCAAAGGACCCATGTTTGAATAAATGCCATCCACCTCCAGAGAGGGAACTAATGGATTGATTTTTTTTTTTTTATTGTTTTATCTTGTGTTTTCCTTTACAACATGGCTAATATGGAAATGTGTTTTGTACGAAATCACATTTATAATCAAAATCAAATTGCTTGCCTTCTCAATGAAAAGAAATGACTAAAAAATTTACATATATTGAGAAATATTTCATGAAATAGAAATTTTCAAAAACAAGCACTTAATAAATTACTGAATTAAATTTAGTGAGGTATGATACTATATTCATTTTAGTGATGATGTCTCTGTGGCTCAGAGAGCACACTGCAAGCTTCAATCTTCTAATATGGTTCTTTTTCAACTATGAGTTGGTTCCCTAGAGAGGGAAAAAAAATAGCCCAATATGTTAAAGAAACAGAATTCCTCAGCTGGAGAGGAATTTAAGAAAAACGATAGCCACAAAAAGGCCAGTCCTGTATCTTCTGGGCAACCAAATGGGAAACAACCTACCAGGGTTAGTCAACAAACTAGCCAGTCAAAAGTCAGATTCTCTACCATAGCAAGGAGAGTATAGCAAATCATTCCAAAGCACATATATGTATGCTTTTAATCCTGGTGGTAGTAGAGGTAAAGAGGTAAAGACAACAACAGGAACAAGAAAGAGGCCAACAGACATCTCATGGCAGTACTGAAAACCTGATCAGTCCAAAACTGAGAACTATCTCAAAATAAGATTACACAGGGTTGTCGCTTTGTAACCAGCATTTATCCCAAAAGAGGATACAGGGGAAAATCACAGTTCAAAACCTGAGGAAGAGGCCCTCCATCCACCATATACATTAAATGGCCTGTGCTGCTTGTTTGCAACAACAATTCTAAAATCTGACTCTTGCCTTAGCTCTGGTCTCATTCCTCTCCCTTAACTGCTGCAGCAACTTCCAAATAAGTCTCCCTGATTCAAATCTCACAAATGGGACCAAGTGGCCTGTCTTCCTTGAACAACCACAGTGCCCCCACTCCCTTTAGGATAATAGAATGAACTGTTCATCCCTTAAGACCTCTCCAAACTCCTTTCTCCCACCCCACCCCACACCTCTGGCCTGGCTAATGCTCATTCCTAGAAACTTTACCTCTACCTCAAAGAGTAGCCTTTCTTTAAAACAGCTGAAACACAACCCTCCTTATAAAGCCTTTCCTGATTTCCCACTCCAAAAGCTAGTAGCACCCTCCTCCCAAACTATCCTGTACTTAACTACTTTTTATTTCTATATATTATCAGTATATTCATCCTAAAGAATATTTATCAGCTATGTCCTGTTGTACCTGTTGGAATACAGTCTCTTTTCTGAGAAAGTTCTATCCCCAGTACATAATATATGTCAAACATTTAGTAGATGCAACATCAATTTCTTTCCATTGTTGACAAAGAAAGGAAAGTTTGGTATGGAAATAAAAAAAGAGAAGAATAATGTCAGTGAAACAATTGAAATGCTCAGAAGAGAGCAGACAGGGACAAAGATTAGCAGGGCACTTATTTTGCTTTCATATTAAATTTAGTATCAATTTTTTAAAAATTATATAACAAGTTCAGTTCATACACAATACTGTCTTCTATTGTTTATATACAGAAATATGTGTATTTATGAAGCACAAAAAAGGAAATTTTAAAAACAAATGTGATAAAACAAAAAACCTCACATACCACCCAGATATCCTATGCAAAAAAAAAAAAAAAGAGAGAGAGAGAGAGAGAAACAAACAAACAAACAAACAAACAAACTCTGGATCCAGTGACAAGAGAGAGAATAGGACAACTGGAGATGGCCCTGGATGCAGTGGGAGACTTTGGCCTTTTTAGGTTAAGATCTTGTCCCAGGTCTCAGTCTAAGTGGATGAAAAAGCGGTGTACAGCCTGGACTGAGTCTCAGGACAGCCTTGATGCTTTAGCCATCACCATATATAACTGGACATGGAGCCAACTAGACAAAAGATGAAAAAAAGGGATTAAAGTGGACAAATAATGCTCGAAAAATTTCACAGAAATTTTCCTTTCTATCTTCCAAACTTTCTTGGTTCAGTGCCTTTAGAGAATTTACTCCATAGGATTTTACCTTTTTTTTCCCCCCTATGGACAATGCTTTTCCTAGTAAGATAGTGGTAACTTCCCCAATAGCAAGTTCTTCTATTTAAGAGAATCAGGTCCAGATTAGGAGTTCTCCCCACCTCTCACATCACAGTCTGCTCCTCTGCCATTTAAAGAATGGAATTATCACTACAGCAAGTCAAGAAGTTATTATCTATTCTGATTTTGGCAGAAACCATTCCAGCAGATTTCTGGATAACTGAAGAATACCCCATTCTTTGCATTTGTCTACTGTGAATCTGTGTCTCAACTGTCATTCTTCTTTGTAGCAACTCATGATAGTAAATGGAGGTATATTGATATACATAGACAATCTTCTTCCTCCCCAATCCTTTTTAATTTAAAATCCTTTTGATTAGATTTCCAAGCCCAGAAAATCCAAGTTTTAAGAAGACTTCATCTCTCTGACAAATCTATTTAACCCTATGTAATTTAAGATGTGATTTCAGAAATCCAAATCCCATTCTTAGACACACCCTTCTTAGGCAGCTGTTCACTTCCTAAATTAATTTTCTCTTCTATAAGCCCCACCTTCAATGGTCAAAAGTGAGGAAAACATAATCTGTGTCCTTCTGTTCTTTAGTTTTTTGTCTGAAACGACAATCATTTAAAATATTTTTTAAGGCTTTTAGTGGAAGTGTGACTGATACTCACATAACAACTATCAAATGGTAGTTGTCATCTACAGTAATAAGATTTGAGCTCTCTATTACATCTTAGGAATATGCCCCAAGAAGACAATACTATTTATTCTACTATTATCAGGTCAACAGAGAGTTGTGCAGTACCTCAAAAAGGGAATCACCATTTACTACTACTCTTCTTTCTCTTTTTATGAAATAATTATTTCAGAATTTATATGGATCCAAATCATTCTGGGAAGATCAAATCTGTTTTTAAAGCTCTAGACTTGTGGGTCCCTTTCCTTCCATTTCTCCTCTGTAACATTTTACAATTCTCTGTCATCTGAAAACATCCAGGTGGTTAAGTCTTCTCGCCCCCACCCCTTCCCTTCAGAAGCCCATTTTACCACTAAAACCTTGCTTGTATCTCCTAAAGAACTCTCTCCATCACCCTAATTGGCTGAAGAATAGACATTCTACCACTCCATTTGCCTTCTCCTTCAGGAGAAAGAACAGGTGGGATACTGAAAAGAGCCACTCAGCAGTTAAAAGAATAAGAATGTTTCACACTTTTAGGGCACAATGTCCCTTACGTAGTAAAGAGTGGTGAAGTTTTTCAGCTTTATTTCATAGTCTATTCATAGGCTTGTACACCCTAAGCCCCTCAAGAACCTGGTTAAACTGTATATATAAGTTTAGGGTTATATGTATATATTTTAAAAGGTTAAGACTTTTTACAACTCATTGGCACCCTCTTGTCATTTTACTTACTCCATTTACCTGTTGCTCTTATCTGTTCTTACTTAACTTGCCTTGGCAGCCACCTACCCTCATAGTACAATAGAGGAAGCCTTGGACCCTGAAACCTAGATATAAAATAGCAATGCACCAAAACCACTGCTTCTACTTCTAGCAGAAGTCATGCAGGATTCATTTAAAGAGCTATTACAACTTATTTGGCACAAAGTAAGTAATTGATATTCTCATTGTCTTTCAAAAGATTACCTACATATGAAGTCATCCCTCTTCTTCCCTAAATTTAAGTTTCATATTTCCAAATGCATGCTCTATCTCTGTCTCAGAGGTTTCTCAAACTTAACAAACTGAAGGCAAAACTCATCTTTTCTAACACAAGTTTCTCTCTCAACTCCTCTTTACTATCCAAGGTCAATACTATCCTCCCCAGTCCCACAAGATTCCAAGCTAAGTATCACCTTCAATTCCTCCTAATTTTTCAACACCCCCCCCCAAAAAAAAAAAATCTATCCAGTCTTTTATCAAGGTCTGCCAATTTCACCTTCACAGCATTTCTAAAACATATTTCCCCCTTCTCTTCTCTGAGATTGCCAACACTCAGATGCAGACCCTCAACACCCCCAGTTCAGACTGCTCCAGATGGGTGTGTCTTCAGTTTCTCCCTACTTCGATCTATTCAGTCCTCAAAGTGATTTTTCTAAAGTATAAGTCTATCCATGTCACCTCTCTAAAAGCTAACTCCAGCGGCTCCCTACTGCTTCCAGAATAAAATACAAAATCTTCTACTGGGCATTCAAAGTCTTCCATAATCTAGCTCTCAAGACACCTTCTTAGTCTTGCATCTTACTTGGACTTCCTACCACCTACACTTCAATCCTATAACATAGTCCTTACTGTTCCATAAACAGGATATCCATTTCTTAATTCTGGGCATCTTCTCTAGCTATCTCCCATGGCTAGGATGCTATCCTTCTTCATCTCTGCCTACTGCCTTCCCTAACTTCAAGTGCCTGCTCTTTCTGTATATTTATTTCTAATGCCTTCACTTTTTCTTAATTGTTTATTTTGTCATTTTGAGAGCTTATCTATACATATTTGCTAGTTGTCTCCTCCATTAGACTGTGAGCTCCTTGAAAGCAAGGATTATCTTTTGCCTTTTTTTTTTTTTTTCATTCCCAACACTTAGCACAGTAACTAGTCCACAGTCGGTATAAACTCAGCATGCTATGTATTTTACACTTATTGATTATTGTCTATTACTTTTTATTCTAAATCTCACATCCCATAGTGAGTTCCCAAGATGTGTCCATTGCACCCACTTCAACATCTCACATTCATCTTCCTTCAACTCACATAATCACCAGAATCCAGTTCCTAATCACCTCTCTCTTGCACCATTACAACAGCTTCCTAATTGAATCACATCACTTCCTGACAATTTCCAAACCATGTCCTCCAGCATCATGGCTATTATCTTCATCCTCTTTTCCACAGGAGCCTTTACCTTATCTTACTCACAACCAGTCATCACTAGCACTTCATGGCCATTTCCTAAGCAAGCACTTTGTCCCAATTCTAGCTTCTTTTTATATGTTATTTCCCTTCTCCCCATATAAGAGTGGTCTTAGTTGTTTGTATTGGTATCAGTCTGCTTAGCATAGGGACTAATATATAGGAAATGCCTACCCATTCATTTATTTCTTCTCCTCCACAGAGCTACCAAATTCCAAGCCCAAATGTAATTCTATCATTGGCCTCTTCAAGAAGCCCTAATAGTTCCCCATGCCCTAAAGATGAAACACAAGCTCCTCCTTTTGGCATTTAAAATCTCCATATGCTGGCTCCAAGTCAATCTTGTCAGAATGATTACACACTCATCATCACATAATTTACACCCAAATCAAACTAGTCTTCTGTTTTCATACGAGATATTTAATTTCCCACCATTGTTATTTTTCACAGGGTGTCCCCTATTCCTGGAATACTCTTGTGTGGTTCCTAAATGGTGAAGGATCACCATTTAATAAATAATAAATGAATAAAGAAATAAAGAAAAGAAAAGAAAAGCTGGAGAGATCTCTAGAAGCAAAGCAAAGTATACATTCTCGAGAGAAGGGTGTCCCAACCATCCAGCAGACAATGAAAGGGAGGAAGCACCTTCTAGGGCAGGGGCAACACAATACCCCTCCCACCACTGACCCTCATCCTCATTGGCTGAGGATCTTACATTCTAAACTCGGGAACTACCTAAAATTGAATTTGACCAATGTACATATTTGACTGAAATAGGGAGAAAATGATGTCATGGGAGGATAGCAGGAAGGGAACTTGAGTATGCCCTTGACTCAATCTTCAAAGTCCTTCATGCTTTTCACAATTGTTTTGAAAGATTTCACCTCATCTTGTTCACTCTCCCCTCACTTCAACCTCTTGGAATCCTTCTCTTCCTCAAAAGCTCAGGGACAAAAGTTTTTTTTTTTTTCTACTGTGGTGACTTCTCACCCCAAATCAACTATATTTCCTATATAGCTTCTTTTTTTTTTTCCCTGCATCTATCGGTAGCCTACATTCTCCAGGTGAATTGAAAACAAACTCCTCAAGGACACAGACTGAATCACTTTGGTACTTGGATCCCAATGCCAGGCAGAGTGCCAGGCAGTGGCAGATGTTGCTTGACATAACAAAAATGAAAGACAGCAGACAGACAGCAGCCCCAGTGGTACACTGATAACCCAAAATTATTCACAGAGAAAAGGAGAAATCCTCTAACACTTTAAAGAGGATTTATGGCTATGCACAGGAAAGGATGAGTTCATGATAAGAAAGCATCAGAGAGTCTCTGGTCTGTGTCAGTTCAAATGGACCCATACACTAATGAGGGTGACAATCCATAAAAGTAGCAAAAGACATAATGCGTACAATGTAATAATAAAAATAAAATAAAATTTAAAATTATGCTTAAAGGATTTGAGCATTGTGAATTTATTCTTAGGTGAATACTAATTATTAAGCTAGGAGTAGGGTCAAATTGGCTCAAACAGCTGAATAAAATATGTGTATTTCTGTTAAAACTTAACTATACAGGTTTTTTTTTTTTAATGAAATGTTAAAACTAAGATTTAAGATTTTGTGGATCGAAAACAATGATTATGAAATGAATTAAGTTTTTAAAATGACAGCTTCTAAGTGCTTTTGGTACAATAATTACAAAAACCTGGATATTACATTAAATCAGCTCAAAATTCTCAATATAGAATATGAAAATTAAAATATAAAATGCCTAAAAACAAAAAGGAAAATCTGCCCATAAAAATCAACGTTCCTTTGGTTAACAAATTTGTGACCATAACATTACCTGGTTCAATCCCTTTTTTTTTTTAAGATGAGCAAAGGTGATAAGACCAGCCCAAGATTACAACTTGACCCTGCTCCTGAATTCAGCACTCTATTTACCACTGTGGATCCAGTCTCTGCTTTAGAGATATACAAGAAAAATTATCTGTTCAGTATAACCCAAGTAATTTTCAATCTAATGTTATATATGTTAAACTACTAAGATTAACTGTTTACATCTTATTATTTTGAAATATCACCATACATTTAAGAACAAATCTTCCCATAGGTTCTTAGAATCTACATTTAAGAATCTATCTGTAGATTTCACTTCTTAAAAACAAAAAAGTTGCTACAGAAATAATCTCAGCTGATACTGTTAGCCCCTTGTGCACATTATATACTCATGCAATTAAATCTTGTAAAATCTTGCAGACTCAAGATCAACACTGTTTCAAGCAATAGTGTTCAAATTCCCCACCCTATCTCTCTACCAACACATTAACAGCCAAGTATTATCTTCACACATCTCCCTCAAAAAATTTAGAGATATAATTAATTAGTAAAGCCAGATCCAAAACAGATATTCCCATTGATGTTCTTCTACCTTCAATTAATATGGAGATGAGTTAAGAAATTATCAGCTGTTCTGCTTGGAACCAAGACCAAATTCTAGCAACAGGTCTCCAGGTAACACCAGATTATGATGTGATGCAAAGAGGGATGGATCCAGAATGAGGAGGGCCAAAGTCAATTTCACTTCATTGGGCTTCAGTTTCCCCTTTTGTAAAATGAATGAGTTTGGATTCAGGAATCTTCAGTGCTACCTCCCTTTTCAGCTATGCAGCTAAGATCCTATGAATCCTTCTGATCTGTTTCCATATTTCCTCCTTTAGTCCTTTCTTTCCTCTAGGTGATCTGTAGTAAACTGATGACAGTATCCCTTCGTTTCTACTGCCATTTACTATCATTCAAATGCTCTCATCACCTAGTTCCTAAATTTCCTCATTTAAATGTGTCTATCTCCTTTATATGGTGTTTTACATCATCCTTTTCCCTATCTCATGTGCCCTTCCAGAGCCATACTTTGACCTACAAGTCTCATCCTTCCATGTTTCAGTGATCCCCATGACATCATGCTCTATAAAATCAATCAAACCAAGGAAAGCCATCCCTTAATTTTCAGGTAATGAGATGGCTTTTCTTTCAAGGCTGGGAATTTGTCTCTGAAGGCAATGGCAGCATCATTTCAATAAACATACAGCCTCCCAAAGGCATTATTTTGAAGAATACCACACATTTGGGTCTCTAAATCCTGGCATGTTGGTTTTTTAAAATGTTTCATCACTTTTTAAAATCACACATAGTATTCAATCCTTTAAAAGTCTCCCAAAAGACCGATAAAAATAAAAGTCAGAACTCCATTGATAGTTGCCATTGACAATTAGAAGGCAAAGTGCAAGATATATTACTGAGATAGAAAGATTTTTTTTTTTAATTTTGCAGATTCAGGATCAAACTCAGGACTTTGTTTCTTTCAGTATAACCACTCTTCAAATGGAAGCTTTGAGGCTCTTTGGCACTGGGTACAGAAATGGTGAAGGATAAAAGAATGAGGAATTTGGGACAAATAGGAGTTGTTTCATATAATTTATAGGTAGGTCATCTTTGGGTAATATCTGGGTGCAAGACACAACTATTAGAACCAATGAGATAGAAGCTAAAAGGGGGGGAAATACCTGTTTTACAGATATTACAGAGATCGACAACTTGAACAATTTGCCTTAAGAAAAGAAAGTAGCAGAGGTACTAAAGATACACTTATTGCAGGTCCTCAATAAACTATTAAGGTGTAAGGTCTTTCCAAAGTTACCTCTGATCATCTCCCTATAGAATCCAGGCTGAATCTTATGATTCAAAGAAAAATGTTCTTTTACTTCTTGATTTGTTATAGGAAAAATGGAACATGAATTAATAAGATCATACAATACAGTTTCTTATTAAGTAAAATTTCATGAGCTTGGTTATTTGCCCTTTCTGACAAAATATCTACATATGATGCTACTGTCCCAGACAGTATATTCATTCTTGTCTACAGTTCATTAATTAAATATGGTGTTAGCGTTATAGACATACATATATACACATGGATACATACATATGTGTATATAACAAAAAAGATGTTTAAAGTATTTGAGCACTGTTATTAAGGCATACAAAAAACTTACACAGAAAAACCCTAACATGACTAGGATGGAAAAACTATGGGGAAAAAAAAAAAAAACAAACAACAAACATTTTAACAGTGTATCTTAATAAGTACAACATTGTATAATTGGTTAACTATGATGTGTACATATCTCAAAAAACCATAAAATCTCGTACTGGAAAAACAAAAAAATAGATCAACAGAATGAATGGAATTTTAAGGACTTACTATCTGCCAGGCAACAAAAGATAAAAAACAATTCAATGATCATAAATTTTTGTTTGTTTTTTAAATCACACTCAAAGAAACCCATTAGGAAATGAAACTACTATGAAATTTAAAAAAAGAAAGAAAGAAAAGGAAAAAAAATAGCTACATAGCAAAACATGTCATACTATAGGTTAACTGGAACAGATTTAAATTGTTTTAATTATTTAAAAAGTAGAAAAAAAAAAAAAAAAGGAATAAGTCTGACTCAACTATGAAGAACAAGTAATTATTACCAGGGGGGAGAATGGAGAGGGGAAAAGGAGGAATGAACAGGATCTAGATGTGTGATTTCCACGTAGAAAATTTCCAGTGTGGAAACTCCATCCACCAATACAAATTAGCCAAATAGTCAACAATTTCATTTTTCAGAGAATTGCCTATGACACTGAAAGGTTAAGTGAACCTAATAGAGATATGATTTGAAGTCATATGACTGAAGTAATCCTGATATCCTAACTGGCCATTATGTTGATTGTCTCTAAAGCAATACTATAATCCTGTAAATATATCAAGTATGAAAAGAAAACAATATGAAATGAGGTCATATGAAAACCAGTGTCAAAATTATATGAAGAAAAGGAGAGGGAATGGAACAAAAAATAATGTCTGCAGAGTGTAAGTCAGTGATCTTAATTTTGACACAGTCAAATTCTAGAAGATGATTATTAAAATTATGGTTGCCAGGCATGTAATGAATCAACAAGTATTTGCTGTTTGTATTTCTTTGCTTAGCACAATGGCTGGCATGGGGTCGGGGGAGACTCATCCTCAAAGAGCCCACTTTCAAAGGCAAAGTAAAACTTAAAAATGAATACTAAGAAAAGGTTCGGGTCACAAAGAGCTATCTGTGCCAAAGAGAGAACTTTCTATTTGATCCTGGATATTCTAGGGAGGGGATAGAAAAGGAAGTAGTGAGCACAGAGATGACATGGCCAGACCTAGGCTTCAGAAATGTCAGTTTGGCAATGCTGTTGAGAGAACAATCAAGATGAGAGGGAGAAGAAAAAGCAATAGGATGGAAGATAGTGCACATACCAATAATGCCTGTCACAGGGGAGAAGTTGCAATGTGCTAAGATGATGGATGTCTCCACTAAATCAAGGCATTCATTTGGTGGGTCACCTAAGGAAAGATAAACCAGGCCTCAGAAACAAGCCAGGTCAAAAACCATGAGCCCATAAGTAGTAGGAATAGGCCTGGGAGTGGCTACCATCTTTCCAACTTGTCCAAAGTAAGAAGACCCAGATTCAAAAATTAAAAAAAGAAAATATACAGGTCTAATACAATTTCCTTCTCTGACAGGGCTACTGAACTGGTAGATCAGAGAAATGTTATGAATAGTTTACCTAAATCTGAGCAAATCAAAAGACAAAATCTCTTTACTTCCCTAGGCTATACCCTAAGACTGTCTATTCTTCTTCCCTTTCATAGTCAAGCTCCCAGAAATGATGGGTACATAAATGATGGATACACAATACCCTTACTTGTTTCCTCTTTCACTTTTTAACCTCCTTCCAATTTGAATTTCTGACACCTTTTCTCCAAAGTTACCAATATTATTTTTAAAAACAAGAAAGTTTTTCCTCTGCCTCACTCAAATTGAATTTTTAACTTTTTCTACAACCTTATCCTCTTCTCTTCAATGCCTTCCTTGGCTTCCAAGATAGTCGTCTTCTCCAAATTCTTTAGACAACTTCAGTAGTGAGTTCTCCAATATAGTTTGCATTTACTTTTCTACCTGTTTTTTGTAAGCTCCCTGCATATATGGACATTTTTGTCTCAATTTTCAGTCATTAATTATTGTTGAATCTATGTTCAGAATACTATGGTTAGATTTAGAAATGGTTGGCTCTGATAGCCCTCACTAATTGTCAGGTGTGATCCTGGAAGGATGTCTCTATGTCTAAATATTGCAGGCATCTTTTTATCAATAATGTAAATGAAGGTAGACTGAACACACTTATCACATTTGTAGAGAATAATAGCTAATAAAATGAATGACTTAGAACACAAATCGATTTTAACGGGCTAAAATGTTGGACCATGAAACCCAGGATAGGCAGGCACAAAAAGCTTAGAAGCTGCATTTTTGGAGGGGACATCCACATCAAAGAGGGTGCAGATTCATTTGAGTTTAAGAAGGATGGACCAAATATAAAATAATTAAATTTAATAAGATAAATCCTGATACTTAGTTTCTAAAAGAAAATAGAAAATAATGAAGGGCATACTGCTGTGTTGATTGTTATCTGACATACCAAAAAAAAAAAAAAAAAAATACCTGAGAGATTAAATCAATAACAAAGTCAAGAATGCCTTTGTCTCTCTACTTATTTCCAATTTTTTAGATGTTACCAGCTTGTTTGACTAGGACAGGGTGAACCTGTTCTAAATGTTTGCAGTGCGTTCTCATCTGTATACGGTGAATTTCTTTCAAAGGAACTCACCTAGTTGATCCATCCATACTTGAGTAATAAGTGTTTCTACAACCTCTTCAGGCAGCCCATCCAAATTCTAGATATATTCTTTTGATATTAATTTTTCCCTAACAAGCATTAACAATAAAGCACCTATAATGTGAAAAGCACTTTGTCACATTTGACACTCAGCACAACCCAATGAGATCTCTTCCATTATTTTAGCGAAAAGGAAGCCTAGGAGTTGAGGGGAGGTTATATGACTTGACAGGATCATCTAGCTATTAGTAACTTGAAAAGGGGATTCAAATATAGGTCTTTCTAATGCCAAGTTCCACTCTCAACCACTCACTTCTATAGCACTGAAGGCCACTGCATTGTATATAAAGATCCCTAATGACACAGAGACATAGAAAACCACTGTTGGCATCATCTACCTCTTATTGGTTCATTTGTTCTCTCATTTATCTTGTGAACTTGAAATCACACTTGAAATTGGCTTGGAATGCCCTTGCCCACCACCTCTGCACCAAACCTCCCTTGCTTACCCCCCTCTGGAGCTCCTCCCTCTGTTCTCTAAGGCTAAACAAGCAGAGAAGAGACAAAATACTGGAGTGGGAGTCAGCAGGAAAGCTGCAAAGCATAATTCGGATCCTGGAGTTTTAACAAGCCAATGAGCCTCCCTTGGCTCGGTGAACTCATCTGTAAAACAATGAGGCTGGCCACCACTTCAGCCCTTAAAGCCTTCCGGGCCAGCAGTTCTGGGGGTGGGGCTGTAGTCATAGACCATTAAAACCTAAAGTCTTAGATTTGAGGTCAGCACAATCTGGCATCTCTAGATGCTTTCCAACATCTCCTAACATCTCCTCTGAAATAGAGTCTCCAGAATCAAACCCATTCTGGTCAATGGGGTCTGAGCCTCCTAGCTCTAGAAGGTTCTGGGACTGATAACCAGCCTCACTCACACTGAGGCCGCAATTGCCCATAACAGCAAAATCCTTCTCAGGGGTTTCCTTGAACTCAAGCATCTGACTTCACAGTTTGCAACTACCTCTATTAAATTTCATCTTTTAGACACAGTTCACTATTCTTACCTGCCAGGACCTTTTTGGATACTAATTAATCAGTGGCCCAGCCCAACATACTGATGGCTCCCACATAAGAAGGCTTTTTACCTTATAGCTTGTCTTTAATTTTCTAAGAGGACCTCATGACCTGAGGGAGGTGATGCCATGACATTCAATTGAATTGGATTTCAATAAGGGAGGGCTATACAAGGTCACCTGCCTCACTTTCCACTTCAGAGCTATCTGGGACCAGTGGCAAGATATAGATTAGGTTGATTGGAGACAGCTCTGGATTTAGGTATTCTCTGAGAGATAATGGATGGGAACAGGTTGCAGCATTAACCAAAGAACTTCAAAAGAAAAGGAGTAAAAGATCACCTGGGAAAATAGGATAGGAAAAAAGGAAGATGGGCTCATCACAAATCAGCAAAGGTGAAGCTAGCTGTCCTGGTGTTCTGTGACCATGCTGTTTCCAGGGAACTTAAAGGAGGGTGTCAACAAGAGTCACCAAGATCGGTAAGCATGGATGGGTTTTCTTGTCCATCATTGGAAGGAACCTCTATAAGCCAAAAAAAAAAAAAAAAAAAAAAAAAACAGAAAACCAAGTCTTCTGAACTCCTTTATTTGTTCCCTCAAGAAAAAGCTGTGAAATATCCTTCCATTTTGCTGTTATTTGTCTCAATTTCAAATTACAAGTCCACCAAATGGAAATCCTTCAGGTCTGTCCGTTATAATAACTACCTTTGATCAGTCACTCTGGCTGTCACAGTTTGACATTAAAAGATCCTAGGCCAAACCCACTGGTCTTTACATGGGCCCTGACTGGCTCAGAAAGCAAACCGTTTTGGCCAGAAACCCAAGTCTTCCCCTCCCAGATTCTTTTTTTTTTTTTGACCAGATTTAAAAAGGCCATTCTCGGCAGCATTTGTTATTTACCTGTCCTCTTAAAAAGGCCAAGACCTCCCACTCCGAGTTGATCTCCAATCAACCCGATCTATATCTTGCCACTGATTCCAGATGGCTCTGAAGGGGAAAGTGAGGCAGATGACCTTGCATAGCCCACCCTCACTCAAATTTAATTCAATTGAATGTCATGACATCACTTCCCTGAGGTCATGAGGTCCTCTTAGAGAATTAAAGAGGAACAACAAGGTAAATCAAAGTTTGCAAAGGATTTCATCTTACCCTCATAACAACACTTTGAATGATGTTATTATTATTCCCATTTTATAGATGAGGAACTTGCCAAGAGTCACTTGACTAATGTCTGAGGCAGGATTTGAACCAAACAAGAGCTAAACAATTACAAAGATAGAATAGGAAATCCTGAGTACACGAAACAAAAAAAGCTTTATAACAATTTTTTTTTTCCTGATACAGGTTTTGGTAATATATATATGTTAATTTTAACATACTTGTATAATTTTACATTATTTATAACAATATTTTTATATTTGGTTACATTTATGTTATTTATGTTTGTAATCATGTTTATTCTGTATTCATATTTCTTTTAAAATGTATTTTATATGCGCGCACACACACACACACACAGCCATTTCTCCAATAGATTAATGGTTAAAGTAAAGACTCCTCACCCTGAAAATTATCAAAAATGACCAAAATATAGCAAAAGTCAATGTTAGATGAGTTGTAAATTTCAAGACATACTAATACATCATTGGTGGAGCTATGCAATGTTACAACCACTTAGGAAAACAATTCAGAATCATGCAAACAAATGGACTAAAATGCCTGCATTTTTTGAACCAGACTCCATTAATGGATTTGTGTACCAATAAAGAAAATAAGAAAATCCCCACATATAAGAAAAACAATTATAGCAGCACTTTTTGTTAAAGCAAAAAATTGGATCCTCATCAAGTGAGGAATGGGTAAATAATTTGTAGTACATGGATATTACTAGGCTGTAAAAAAATTATGTGTGCAATAAATACAGAGAAGTATTAAAAAGATATGAGTAGCTAAGTGACTCAGTGGACAGAGTGCTAGGTCTGGAGTCAGGAAGACTCATCTTCCCAAGTTAAAATCTGGCCTTAGACACTTCCTAGCTATGTGATCCTGGGCTTGTCGCCTAAGCCTATTTACCTCAGTTTCCTCATCTGTCAAATGAGCTAGAGAATGGAATGACAATCCACTCCAGTATCTTTGCCAAGAAAACCCCAAATTGGGACATGAAGATTTGAATATTATTGAAAAATGACTAAACAAGAACAATAAAAAGACATACACAAATATATGCAGAATGAAGTAATCAAAGCCAAGAAAACATACACAATGACTATACCAGTACAAATAGAAAGAACTACCATGCACTAAAATAATACAAGTAAATGTAACAAAATCATGAAGATCAAGCAGGATTCAGAGAATACTCTCAACCCACACCTCTTAGTAGAGGTAGATGATTTTCAGCTGTCATATATTGCTCATGTTTGGGGATTTTTTCAATTAATTCATAAGTTTGCCAGGGAGGGTTATTTTTTTCCTCCTTTAAGTATTACTTGTTACATAAGATGACTGCCTGAGAAGGACAGAAGAAGGGATGCTGGGCATAATTACAACATAAAAAAAAAATAGGATACCAAAAACTTAATAAAGTTGGAAGGATGTCACAGATAAATTTATCAAATTGGTAAGCTGAGGCATTTCTCTATGGGACATACAATTTATTAACAGAGGCTGACAACTAGATAATAAAAAGGATCAATGGCTAACCTCTATTTTTGCCCCAAAGACCCAATATGAGGGCCGACGGGGCTATTTAAAACTAAATGTCAGGTTTTGCAAGGCTAAATGTTGAAAATTATCTTTGCATGCATTTTGAAAATAAAGTTATTATTTAAAAAGAAAAAAGAAAATATATACACCAAAGATCAGCATTTCTAAGATTCACAATGTAAATATTGAAAACCACATGTTTTTATAAAAACTATCATAAAGGTTGCATCAGTTCCACATAAAGGTAAAAGTATTTGGAAATTACTGGCTATGTTTCATTAAATCACATTAGAACCATATATGATGGTAGCTCATACAATGTAGACCAAAAAAAAAAAAAAAAAGTCTTTGGAAACTGCTTCCAGAAACAAATCAACAAAGCAAAAGGCCAATGCTACTAGGCAGTTTTCAAAACACCAAAACAGCTAAAAGTGAATTAAATAGATGATTTTTTTTAAAAAAACACCTTAAAAAAAAAACCACCTTTCCTCTGATTGTCCTGACAATCAATCATCTGCAAACTAAAGCCACTTTGATTGGTAAATAGGTTGGCCTTCAGGGCAAGGATCCTCTGGATCACCTCCTCCCGGATACTTAGGGAATGATAGCTGTTTTAAGAGACTCAAATGCTTCTAGTAATTCTGGATAGATAAACAAAGAGCAACTCAATCACTTTGCAATGGATTTGATTTCCACAGGAAGATCAAATCTTCCCTAATGTGGACTAGGAAGCAAATACAGGGGAACTGACCCAGAGGAAAACCAGCACAAACTGGCTCTTTGTCTAAGGGACAACCCAGAAGCAAGGGTCTCACTGGGGAGGGGCCCAAGCCAGGCTGCTTCAGGAGCAGATGCCTTGGGAGTTGGAAGTGATCACATTACTCAATGACACCCTTTGGAAACTGCCTGCCTTTCAGAGTAAGAAAAAGAATGGCTCACAGGTTAATATCAGTCATTAAATAATACAGCAAAACATTAATTTTCCTCAGTTAAGACTTTTTTAATACTATTAATAATATTGAAAGAGGCTAGAGGAAAATAGGCATACTAAGACAGTATTTTAAACTTTTTTTAACTTTTTAAACTTTTTTAAAACTTTTGGAAACAATATGGAATTATGCAAGCAAATTTACTAAAGCATTCTCACTTCTGACTAAATGGGATATTGGTCATCTATTCCAAGGAAGTCAAAGAGGAAATAAACATTCTGTAGATAGCAAAATATGTATACCAAAGTTTTGGTTTGGGGAAGAAAATTGAAAATATAATATGTACCTATCAATTACTGAATGGAATGCAAAGAAACAAGATGAGAGCTATAGGAAGTTATGGGGAAGGGTTTGGGAAAAGAAGAAAAGAAATATATATATAAATGTTAATTTTTCTTAAAAAGCTAAAAGGCAGAGCTAAACTTCCATGAGAAGCAACACATAATCTTGGCCATAGAAAAAAGTGATCAGGGAAAAGGTGCTATGAAGAAGAACATGATATAAGCTTTTAGACAGTTTCTGTCAACTGAGTTTTCCTAATTGTTGTTGGGGTGCTTTTAGAGAAGGAGAGCAAAGAATAAGTAAATTAATTAAATACTAAAATCAAACACAATCAAAAATACAAAATAAGAGAGGTTGAAAATTGATGTAATATTCAAGATTCTCTGTCCTCTTTTTTACCACCACAAAAAAAGGGGTTTGTCCCCACAGGACAGAGATTCAATTCACTTTTTACAATTTAATTTTATAATTGATAGTTATAGGAATATATTTATTGCTAAATTACTAATAAGTCATTGATAAATAAATTTTATGATTTTATTTTTGTTTTGTGGGCACGGTTTATCAGGGTATTAACTTTCATTAAAAATGAGGGAAGCAGAGGAAATACCAGGACTGGGAGTAGAGGAAACAATGCGTTCATTTGCAAGAACTGAATCAGGCCCAATGGCCTTTTCATTTCCAATGTAAAGTTTAGACCAACAGCTTCTCTTTGCTTTATTTCTAACACTATGAATTTGTGTAAACATTTTATCTCAAGAAATGTAAGTTAAGAGAAAGAATCCTTGAAGTTGAGACAAAGATAAGACTCATTAGACATCCACAGGGCAGAGCCTACCCCCAGAAAGCCACAGGAATGCACAACAATCAACCAGTCAAGCACAGTGAGACCATGGCCAAGACAACAGAAAATTTCATCCCCAAGTTTGAAAAGGGTATGTGTCATTCTAAGTAACTGAACTACAAAGATAATAAAACAACAATAGAGGGAGGAGATTCTAAATCACTGAGTGACATTAGGCAAAAATAGAAATAGAGTGATGCCTCAAAATCTTCTGTGGCCTTTAAGGTAATATACAAACTCCTAGACCAGTAAAGTACTTCCACCTTCTCTGGCTCATATTACTCCTCTTCACACACTCTCTACACTTCCAACTCAACCTTCTCCCTTCTGCTTCAAAATTTCCTTCCTAGAATTTCCCTTCATTTCCTTCCAGACTCATCTGAGGCAGCCTGTTCCAAAAAGAAAACTTTCTTGACCTCGTTCCTCACTACACTCTCCCATTTCAAATCATCATCTATTTACTCATCTACTTACATATTCTATCTCTACTAGAACATAAACTCTGACAAAAGGGGCTGCTGGGTTTTTTCATATTCTTAATAGTGCCTTGAAAATGAAATCAACATTTAGTAAATGCCTACTATGTGCCAAACTGCGCTAATCACTAAAAAAAAAAAAAAAAAAAAAATTAAAAAATAGAGTCTCTGTTCTAAAAGAGAGCAGTCTAATAGGGAAAACAACACAATGATGGACAAACAAGACATGTATAGGATAAATTTGAAGAAATCTCTGGAAAAGCATTAAGGAGGATCAGGAAAGACTTCTTGTAGAATGTGGGCTTTTAGCTGGGACTTGAAGAAATCTCTTGAAAATGTCCAGGATATAGTGTACTGGATAAGTAACAGCAAGAAAGCTATGTCAGCAGATGGCAGAGGGGAGTAAGGTGCAAGAAAACTAGAAAGTAGAAAAGTTGTGAAGAGCTTCAAAAATCAAAAAAGGATTTTATATTTGATCCTGAAGATCACTGGAGTGATTTGAAGATTAGTAAATTTACTGAAAAAAGGGAGAGAATATATACAAGAAAAGCTATGCAGGTAAAAACAGGAATTGACAACAGATTAAGATGGGAGAGTGATGGGATGAAAGTGAATAGGAGGATATGGTTAGGAAGAGAATAGGGTTTGAACACACTAATTTTAAGATGTCTATGGCACAAACTAGTTCAAGATATCCAAAAGACAGATGTGAGACTAGAGGTCAAAAGAGAGATTGGGACTGCTTAAATAGATCTTAGAATTATTGGTATAGAGACTATACTTAAAATCCATGGGAGCTGATGAGGTCATCAAGCAACAACAGAATACTTGAAAAAGAGAAAAAAAACCTTGGGGCTTCTCCACAGTCCCCAACAAATAAATACTAAAAAGGAACAGTCAGAAAGATAAGAGGACCCATAGGAGGTAATATGGAGAAAAGGAGAAGGATTTATTATATTTCAAGCTTGTTCCCAACTTCTAAGTAAGTATTCCTGATTCTGGCCACAGTGATGAGCTTTGAGAACAGCAGCCATGGTCTAGAGTTCATCATCCAAAAGACAACTACAAATGTTGAACCTTTCCATAGTTAACTAAATTGTTCTTCAGGGGTCAGACTTGCTTTGAAACATATTCAAAGACTCTCTAGCTTGATAAAAGCTACTAAAGCTTGCCCGTTAATGACAGCTTTCAAAAACAAAAGGTCACTTCCATACCATAATGAGGCACTAGAATAGAACTTTGTAGAATCCTTATTAAACCATTATTTAAACAGGTAAATCATATTAAGTCTTAAATCATTTCAAGGTACAATGGATCATATTCTCAGAAGAAGAAAAAAACACAGTAAATCTAAAGACTACCTATATTACAATAAATTACCCTTTATTAATACCCTTCTACTTGGGTGCTGTTAATAGTTCAAATGATGGAGAAGCACCCTGGATCTGACCAAAAAAAATGCTGTGAATACTGGAATGTAATTGGCAGAAATTACATTTAGACCATATAGATGAAAAACTAAAAACAGAAACACAGAACAATTATCTGCAAACTAGAACACCTGAGGGAAAAATCTCACCATCCAGAAGGACTCCCTCTTCAAATTTCTTCCATAAAAATGAAGACAACCTATTTTTATGTTTTACCTAATAATGTACTAATAGTAACAATCAAAGGTCAAAAAAAGATTGTTTTGATCTTTCAAGACATATCACAACTAATTCTGTTGTATGCAAGGAAATACACCTTATTAAAAGGCAGCCTGTCAAGCAATATTTTATTCCAACAAATTAAAGGATTTGTGCTTAAAGAATCACAAATAAGATACAGATAGACAAATAGTTTAATCAATCGATCAGACACTAACAGTACAACCTTATGTTTTCTAAATCTTTCAGTCAATTATGTGATAACATAAGCGCATAGATAAACATAAGCAGACAGATATATGAAATCTACTGAGGAACATTATCTTTGAAAACTGCTGTTCTTTACCAGTACCCTCATTGGGAATTCCCTTAGTGCATGTATACATTATTCTCATAAAGGTTTTATGTAAATGTGGAAGGAGCGCTATAGTCCAATAGTTGAAACTCATTTAACTTGTTTTCATTATCAATTAGAAGAAGTTTTGTATTTTCCCCTCAGTCAGAGACCTTGTCAATCAATTTCTCAAAGTCATCACTAGGGTACTATCTTAAAGCTGGATCATTTGTGTATATATTTGGTCCCACCCAACTGCTTTTCAAGTTCTTGTTTACTTATTGCCTTTTCTGTCCTCTTTACCATGTCCATAATTGTGGTGCCAAATTCCAAATGCAGTGGTTCCACTCTACTTCATCCAAAAATAAATAAATAAGTGTGTTATAATAATGCAAGCAGGCTTTTTTCCTCTTTTCCTTCTGGTGTTCTCTTCCTTCCGTTTTTCATTCCTAAATCCCCTCTGGGTAATTTACTCTGACCACACTGTCTAGCTTTGCCCTCTATTGCTTCAATTTTACAAGTCAATGCTGCTTTTAATCTTCCATCATCCACCTCCACATGAGTTTCCAAACATGTCTATGTCCTCAACCCTTGGCTGCCATGTCTCTCCCCTGGCAAAAATGTCAAATATCTGCTTTGTAAGGTGCTTTTTAGCTATCTTATTATAGCAACTGATTTATATCAGTTTAACTTCTGTATAAAACTGTACTCTTATATCATCTTCCTTCTGTTGATATTCTATTTTTCATCGATAATTTGTTTAAACAAGACAAAAGAGAACTATTCTAATTGTATGTCTCATCTTTATTCTTTCTTCTAGCTTTGTCAAACAAGTCACTGATCTGAGTACACAATGATAGCTGATTCAGAAGTGACTCTTCCATCAATAATGAGTCATTTTAGTTAACCAATTCTGATGGAAGACAGGAATAATATAAAAATTGTTTAACTCTAAAAGCATACAAACATACAAAGTAGGACTAGAATCACAGAATCCCAATGTTAAAAGGAACTTAAAAGGCCTTCTTATCAAGAATTTACCTGATCAAGCAAAAACTAATAAATCCCCAAAAGGTCATCCAATCTTTCTTTGAAAATTAGGCAAAGGATCCACCCTGTCACAGACAATTCTTGATATTGTTTGTATTTTTATTTTTCCATAGACTAAGCCCACAATGAGCTTTTCTGTAAACACTGTTTATTACTATTGTTTCTGCCCCTAGGTCCAAGGCAATAAATCTAATCTCTCTTCCTCCAATAGTCCTTCAAATATTTAAGTACAGCTATTAGGATCCCACCCCCATTCTATTCCAAACCATGGTGGAGTCTCCTGTTTTCCTTGCTAAATGTTCTCTGTTCCTTTAGTCAATTCTCATATGGCATGATTCTAAAAGCCCTTTCCCATCTTAGTCACCCTGTCTGAAGAGTTTCCAGTTTATTAATGTCCTTCCTAACATGTGATATCCAGAGTTGAACTTGTGTGATTCAGAAATGGTGAGGGGTTACCATTTAATAAAAAAGGCTGGAAAGATCTCTAGAAGCAAAGCAAAGTTTATTATACATTCTCAGGAGAAGGGTGTCCCACCCATCTAGCAGATAATGGAAGGGAGGAAGCACCTTCTGGGGCAGGGAAACACTTAATCCCTAAAGCAAATACCTCTCCCACCACTGACCCTCATCCTCATTGGTAGAGGATCTTACTTCTAAACTCAGGAACTACTCAAGAAATTGAACTTGACCAATAAGTACATAGTTGCCCAGATTTGACTGAAATAGGGAGAAAATGATGTCATGGGAGGATAGTAGGAAGGGGACTTAATTATGCTCTTGACTCAATCTTCAAAGTCCTTCAGGCCTACTCAAACTCTGAAGTAGATGAAACCTTACTCGATTTTCACAACTGTCTTGAAAGATATCACCTATCTCGTTAAAACACCAGAATTGGTCTGTGCAGGACAAATTAGCCTGGGAATTTTGTCACCTTGTTTCAGTCCACTATCTCTTCCACCCCCAACACAATCTGAAATGTTGTGTTTTGTTTTTTGAAACCACAAGAAGTGATATCTGCAGTTTCTGGGATCAGTCTCATTACTTTATTGAAGCCGATGGGTTTAAAGGATGGAGTCAGAAGGTCCAGAGTTAAAAAATGGCTCTAATAGTTCCTAGTTGTGTGGCCATGTAAACTCTCAGGGTCTACAGTTCTGCTGAATCCAGACCACAAACTACATTAATTTACCCAAATACTGAGATTTACAAAGATAGATTGCAGCAATTTATTGGAAACTTATAACTTCTATATTTTGGCAGCATTTGAGGGTTATCATTTAGGACTGTCACAGGATAATCGATTTAAATATAGGAGGAAAAAAAAATCACTGGACCAAACTCATTTTGCAAATAAGGGAATTATGCCCAGAATGGTAGGGTGAGAGATACTAACTTCACAAAGGTAGTAACAGAAATGACTTCAAATCCAATGCTCTTAATATCACAGTTATCCTACAAAACTACAAATAAAGGTGGATGACTGATTATAACTGTCACTCCCAACATAACCACTGTTTTGTCCAAGGCACTAAAACAGCACTAACAAGTACTACCAGCTTCTTAAGCAAATAGTAGCAACTAGTTGAGAAAAATAATTAGCATAATAAGAAACTACCAGATATTGAGAGGGAAGCTCCTTTCATTGCCCTATCCCTCAAACCCACCACCACTCAAACTGAAGACATCCTCACCTTGTTCTTCCCCAAAAGTTGTGTCCCAGGGCAGGTCTGTCTTGCTCTTCCTACCCAACTTCTCCTCCACTCAGGCTTGAGCCCTTTGGAGACCAAAAGCCCAACAAGGCATTCTGCCCAGAGTAGTGAAATTTCCTTTTCTGCCCACTTAGACTCAAATGCATTTATATTTAAAGTTTATTTGTGGATTGTACGATCACTTTGTGTGCCACTTGCCCCAGGTTACAGAGGCATTAGTCATAACATTGTGGAAGTCATCACAAAGTTGTTTTTCAGATAAACCCTTTACTTTGAAGTAAACAGCTTTATTTCTCATTTTTTCCTTCTTTTCCAAGTATAGTAGGGAAAACAGTCCAGATGTTTGAGATTTCTGGCTGATTGGAATTTAGGTAAAAAAGGAGTTTGCACATATTTTCCAAAGAACTGATTCAAAACATCCTCTCCCCTTCCCTCCATGGAGATTGTTAGAATGTTGGTAGTGAATCATGTTTGTAATAGAGGTTCCAATAGAATTCACTTATTGTTGAGTTCTAATTGAATGCTCCAAGTGCCCTTCAATATTTCAATGTGAATGGTACAGAAGAAAGTATAGAAGAATTTGAGACATGGGACCCAAGTTCTAGCTGTGCCAAATCACTGTACTGAGCCTCAGTTTCTTCATGCGAGAGCTGCACTTAATGGTGTCCAAAATTCCTCCTTTAACTCTAAATCTATGATCCTACAAACATGCTCACTTAAGGATCAAAAGAAATTGAATTTTTAAATCCACCACACAGAAAATGTAACAATCTATGGGTCAGGGGAAGAGAGAATTAAACATTAAGAATGACTGATATAAGGACAGCTAGATGGAGCCATGGATAGAGTACCAGCCCAGAAATCTGGAGGACTGGAGTTCAAATCTGGCCTCAAGCACTTAACACTTCCTAGCTATGTGACTCTGGGCAAGTCACTTAATCCCAATTACCTCAGCAAATAAATAAAAAAATAAAATTATTTAAGAACTTATCCAAGACATATATAGTCAAAAGATATGGAACTTTTTTTTAAAAGAACTGATAAGTATCCAAAGGGGAAAGTGCTCCATGATAATAGGAAACACTACCAAAGATTTGGACAAACTCTTATGTACTAGAGGTAACTCGAATCCTAGAGCTCTTAATTCAAGTTCAACCAGACACTTTTGAACATTTAACAAAAGATAGTTTACTTTGCCCCAACACAGCAAGCATGTAACAAGGATCCAGTGACTCCAAATTTCTCTGGATTCCATTCTCTTTATCAATCAACAAAATCTCCTCTGGACAGTAGAATAGGATAGGATGAAGGCCACGATAGCTCAAGTAGGCTTCAGGGATCTGAGTCACAAGGACCTAGACTGCCCTTGGCTGTGACTTTTTATAATCTTAGATTGCCAGGAAACTGTGTCAAGGAAGTTAGAACTTCTTTGTGTCCTTTTTAGGAGAGCTAATCACTGGTGACAGAAGAGAGGAGGAGGGCACTCGACTTACCCCGTGCTATGGATAAAATGAAATGCTAAGTAAATCCAAAATTACTAGTTTATAATAATAATAATGCTAACCCACATTATGTGTCAAAGAATTCCTGCCATACCAGACACAGACACATCCAAGTGGATGAAGGATAATATGTAATATTCAATGATATATAATGAGTCTTATGGAATATTACTGTTCTATAAGAAATGACCAACAGGATGAGTTCAGGGAGGCCTGGAGTGACTTACATGAATTGATGCTAAGTGAAATGAGCGGAAGAAGGAAATTACATGGCAACAATAAGATTATAGGATGATCAACTCTGATGGACATGGCTCTCTTCAACAATGAGATGATTCAAACCAGTTCCACCTGTGCAGTGAAGAGAGCCATCTATACCCAGAAAGAGGTCTATGGGAACTGGGTGTGGAACACAACATAGCATTCTCCCTCTTTCTGTTATTGTTTGCTTGCATTTTTGTTTTCCTTCTCAGGTTTTTTCTTTCCTTCTAGATCTGATTTTCCTTATGCAGCAAGCTAACTATACATATATTGGATTTAACATATACTTTAACATATTTAATATGTATTGGACTACCTGCCATCTGGGAGGAGGGGTAAAGGACAGGAGAGGAAAAGTTGGAACAGAAGGTTTTGCAAGGGTCAATGTTGAAAAATTACCCATGCATATGTTTTGTCAATAAAAAGCTATAATTAAAAAAAAAAAGTTATGGTATACACTGATATGGCCAGTCAATCAAGGGGTATGTGTGTTTGTGTGTGTGTGTGTGTGTGTGTGTGTGTGTGTGTGTGTACATGTAAGAGAGAGTATATGTGGTGGACACTGCAAATGAAAGTATGTTGGGCCATGAATTGATGAAAAGGAAGAGAGTAGGCCAGACTGCTTTGGCAAATTGCTAAACTCTTTTAATGACCCCAAAGTTTCCCAGAAACAAAGACCTATCTTTTTTTTTTTATCCCAATCTTCTACTCACAGTGCTATATAGCTGGCCCAAGTGGCTCATGATGGCTGAAAGCACATGCTCTAACATTACAAGTGGGGAATTACAAGGAGTGTCCTAGTAAAGGATGCTAAAGAAATGCATGTCTCAAAAAGACAAAGGTAGGCACGTGGCAAGAGCAAAATGAGATGAAACGAGGACACCTTGCCCGCCTAAGTCCTTGAGATGCCACAGAAAGGTCCCCCTGAAACAAAGAATCAAGGGAAGATATGAAAACAACTCATGCAGGATGGACCGATTTTTGATGTGCTATGATCTGCATCCTGAAAGAAATAAAATCAAGGACCATAATGGAACATGCTTACACCATAAGGAATATGTCTGAGAAAACTAGAGAAACATGGAGGAGCTCTCAGAAAGTAGAGGAAACCAGGATAATACTTGCGATAAATAACTACCATAATGTAGATCAAAAAGGCAACTGAACTCACATCAAAAACAATGACTATACCGAGCAAATGGAAAGTATCTCCATCTAGGTAAAGAAGTTTTAAGAACTACAGATGTGAAATACTGCAAATGCTATCCAACACTGGCACTGTCATCTTACATAACTGTTTTTCTTTGCAATAAGAAAGGGTTCTATTGAGGGAGAAAAGAGAAGAAATCAGGAAATGTCTGTCATGTGTATTTTTAAATGAATAAAACTTCAAAAAAATTAAGGCTTAAGGATATTAAGAAATTAGTTTAATATTAGGAGGAAATTGTCATTCACATTCAAAGCATTTTAAAGTTTTGATAACAAAATAACACTATTATCTGCCTAAACTGTTCATTGGGGGAACAGATATACCTACACATATATGTGCTTATACTCACACATGCAAACATACATGTATGCACTTGTATAAACCTTTTGTACTTATCCATTCATTTTTCCATGAAGATGCAAATTTTCTCCTCTGCTAATAAGTACATATAAATCTCCACATATTTAAATATTTATGTCTAAGTGTATTGATTTAAATATTAAATAATATTCATTATTTGCATATCTAAGTTGCATTTAAAAAGAAAAATCTGATATTCTAGACTGAAATCTCATTTGTTTTAAATGCACCCATTTTGGGGATTTTTAAAAATGTAAAATGGTATTGTTCAATATAGAAGAAAACTCTTAAAAGGATTTTCAGATACACTGTCAATAGGCTAATAGATTTAGAACTGGAAGGTACCTTTGAGAACATGGAGTCTAGCACCTCAACCTACAGATGAAGAAACTGAAGCCCAGGGAGGCTAAATGACTGGCCCAAGATCAAACAAGTAGTGACCATCTGATGTACTTATTTCTCCTAAATCCTTCCACTGTTTCAGATAATTTCCTGATTTTAGTTCCCTTTTCCCATCTGCCCATTTAAGATTCAAGTCCATCCAGTTTCTGAAATTCTGTCACTTATATCATTAGCATTTTGTGGATATGACATTGTTTTCAAAAAGTTGAGAACTAAACAAGTGAAGAAAATAGTTCTCAGCATCATTCCATACTTCCACATTAGCTAGTCTCCACTTTTATAAAAATTATTTAAAAAATAAAAAATATTGGACAATATAACAAATTTAGAAAAAGAATGACTAAAAACTAAATGAGTGGCATTTTAAATGATAAGCCTTGTCCCATGCCACATCAAGAGGGATCTTTATAAGGACAGAATCACAACTCCATCTGTATTCATCTCCCAGAGATCTTTTTCCTCAAGACATAAATTTTACAGCAACAATGATCCTACTAACTGAATCAATAATCACTTAATAACAAGATAATGTCCCATAAAAGGCAGGACTTTGGCTCAAAAAATTTGGTCTTCAGTCCTGCCTTTTGACACTTACATTTAACTTATCAATAACCCCAAGCAAGTAAGAAGGTCTTAATCTTAACGTCCATAAGCTTTTTTAAAACAAATATTTTGTTAACCTTTTCAATATAAATGGTTTCCTTTGAAATCCTATGTATTTTATTTTATTCATTTAAAAACATTCTGAGAAAGGATCCACAGATTTATCAAGGGTTCCATGATACAAAAATGGTTAAGAACCCCACTCTAGACTGTACATTACAAAAGTTTCCCAGTCTGGTGATGTCCACAGCAATGAAATCACAGATCTGGACCAAAAAAACAGACTGCATGAATCAATTTACAGATTTAGTGCTGTGCTAAACTACAAAGAGCTTACTTCCTAAAAAGACAAAATAATAAAATTTATTTAAAAATGTAAAATCTCATGGTAATAAAAGGAGAATAGCACTTTCACAACACAAGCTATAATGAAGTAATCACCAAAATTATTTGGTACTAATTAAGAAACAAAAAAAAAAATCACATCCATGAAATAGATTAAAGAATAATCAAAAATAATCAAGCTCATGAGCTGGTGCTTGATACTCCCAGAAATATAAACTGCTAGTGTTGAAGTTCTTTTTTGACAAGAACTACTAAGAAAACAGTAGCAGATTGTCAGAAAAATAAGACCAGTACAATATACCATACAACATCAAGTGCCAGACAGACATACAATTTAAACCATTTTAAATAATGGAATGATGCACATATCTAGGCTTGGATAGAGGGCATCACAAAAAAACAACAATTTTCACAATGTAAAATCAAAAGGTATATGCATGAAATGTCCTCACAATTAAGATAAAAAGGAAACTGCCTGGGGGAGGGGTGAAGTGGGGGAAGGCAGAAACTTAATACCAAGTACTGATAAAAATCTTCTATCCAATACATACAAAGAATTTTTAAATACAGAAGAACCACTTCCTAATAAGTCAAATATTCTGAATATTTTGCAAAACAAAAATTAGAAATTATCAACAAGTACAAATCAGAATTCTGAGACTTCACCTTAAACTTATAGCAAATTGTCAAAAAAGAATAAAAGATAGATTAAAGGGACTGCAAGAGCAGAAATAGACACTAACATATGGTTGGTAGAGCAGTGAATTAATCCAATCATTTTTGAAAATAAATTTGGATTTATAATGAAAAGGTTGTTCATGCACTTTGGCTAAGAAATCCTATTATTGGACACGTACTTCCAAGAAGCTCAAAAAGAAAGGTTCCAAATAAACAAATAATTATAGCAACATGTTAAGATAGAGGGGATTAAAAACAACAACAACAATCTGGAAATAAAGTGATTATCCATTAAGTAGCAAACAGCTGAATAAATTGTATTATCAAAATGAATTGTACCACAAGAAACAAGAAATATGAGGAATTCAGAGAAACATTGTCTAAGAAGCAAAATGTTAGGGAAGGCTTGTCCCTGCATTAACAATCTACTGTCTACCCTTTCCCTCTAAAAAAGCAAAAAGGGAAAAAAAAAAATAGTAACCTTTCCTTTGAGAATCCTTTCCTGAGTAACTCCACTCCACAAAGATCACTACTTAAAATGTTTCAAAGACCAGAATTTTTTTAAAGATTTGACTACTGAAAAAAGAAAATGGTTTCCCTTGACACAGAACCATATTTTTAGATGCTGATCTACTGAATGAATGAAAACAGAAAGTAGTCTATAGTCCATACTTTATTTAGAAGAGGGAAAGAATTAAAACACACACACCAAAATTTGGTTTTATCTAAAGTAATTTTAAAGGCATTTCTAAAACTCCTTTAAGGCAAATCTCTATCAATTCTAGCACTTTAAATTCAAAGAACATTCCATGAACTACCAAGGGATCAATAATTTAAATTGTCAAATATTAGCCACAGCTTGAGTTTCTAATCATTGTACCAAATACTGTCCAAGGTGGTTAGATTATAGACTACAATAAAATCATTAGGGCCATTTAAGGACCCAATCAACAGTGAACCAACATGGAAGAACACTGGAGTTTCATACTCATAGGATCACAGATTTAAAGCCACAGAGGTCAAGTACAACTTTACAGATGAGGAGGAAACTTGAGGCCCAAAAAGATTAAGATGCCCCAGGTGACACAGGTAGTAACATCTGAGGCAGGATACTAAATTGGGTCTTCATAAGTCCAGTGTTCAGTATATACCATGCTGCCTCAAAGATGAGATTCATCTGATAAATGTTTTCTATTGTGTTTTTTAATCAGTTTCCCTTCTTAATCCTGACTTTTTCCCTCGAGCCAAAAAAAGAAAAGAATCAAATTTATTATTCTTTCCTTCTCCCAGTTCCTAAGTTCTCTCATAAAGAAAGATGCAGCATATGGCCATATCCCAATTTCCTGAATAAAGCTGTCTAGGGCTCATTTAGATTTGCAGGAAGGTTCAGCTGATACCACCAAGGCATACCACTTAAGGATTGGAGTTTAAAAAGAAAAATCTGTAGCCCACATTTTAGATATTGACAGAATATTCAGGAGAAAAATTAGATGGACTTATGAGATCTCACAGATATGAGCTCTCCGATTGTATGGAATTGCCATTCATCTATGCTTCCTTGTTCTATGGCAATCTCCTCTCTATCTTTCTATAAACCATGGATAGGGATCCACACCCAACATGTCAGGAGCCCTCTTCTGTTATTTGATCTTCTCTGGGGATCAATAAAGTACACAGTCCATCCATTTGTTCTTCCTCACTCTCAACACATGACATGTCAACCACATTTTCTACTCATAACCTCTGAATGAAAGACATGTTTTATGCTACCTCTTAAGAAGTCTTCATAAAATGAATTCTATTTATGACTACCAAAGGGCTCTCCACTGCTATTTGAGTAACCCACACTTTGGAACACAAAAGATCAATATTCCCCGACTCACACCCGTATCATCACTGAAATGGTGTTTTATTTCAAAAAGAAGCTTGGGATCACTACAATATCATCCCAATTCAACATAGCTTGCTATCTGAATTTTGAGCCCAGTTCACCCACAATATCTGTAGCATCTTACAAGACAAATTGTATGGAAAGGCCACTTCAATGGGCCATCATCCATTTATCTTTTCTATATGGATATTAGGCCAAATTGTTTTCAGTGATTATAAACTTATTCCAAAGGCTCACCAAAGTTCTAGCAATCACTAACAGCAATATTTGGAATATTTCATCTATATGAAATCCCACTTCCATTTGTACTTTCTACTGAATTTCCTTCGTGTTAGTTGCAAACATTTTATGCTTCATTTGATTTAATAATCAGAGGATTTAACAAAGTTCAACGAATCTTGTCAATTAACACAGAGAAATACCTTGTTACTTCTAAATTTACTCTAACAAATCAAATCCCTTTTTATAGTCAGCAGAATGAAATCTTGTATTTTCTTTTTTTCAGTCAATTGTATGATAAAGATGGTGACTACTGTGGAATCTAGTTCATATGAAGTTGTTATTTCATACCTTCACCAAGGATTTCCTCAAGAGATGTGTAGATTTCTCTTAAAATTGTTTATACTAGGGCAACTAGGTGGCTCAATGGATAGAGCCCCAGCCCTGAAGACAGGAGAATTGAGTTCAAATCTGACCTCAGACACTTAACACTTCCTAGGTGTGTAACCTGGGCAAATCAATTAACCCCAATTGCCTCAGGAAAAAAGGTTTATACCAGTGAGAAAAAAGTATAAGGTTTAGTAATTATACTTACATTTTCTCAATCAACTTTTTCTGAGATTGATTTTTTTGACCCCTAAGTATCTGGTAATCCTCTAGAATTTTATTTTATTATATTTCAATTGGGAATCAATTTCTCACAGGATCACAAAATGACCAACGACCTTGTGCTATCACCTTCCAAATACCTAGAGAATAGATCCCTTACTATCCCCCAAACTATTTCATCTTTTTATGTTGGGCTACTGTTCTTCCTTTCCCTGTGTTCTTTAGGGCCATGTCTATTTTTCATACCCCAAGGGAAAAAAAAATCAAAGAGCATTTATTAAGCAGTTACTATGTTCTAGGCACTGTGTCCAGGCTGTACCTCTGACTGGTAAAAGTTTCCTCCAGAAGGTGGCATTTCAGCCGAGTCTCCAAAAAGAAAAAAAAAAAATCAGCAAAGACAGAAATCAGAGGTAAGAAAGTAAAAACATTTCAGACTGGAGGAAAGGAATTGAAAGGCACAGTGAAGGAAAATAAAGCATCTAACATGTGTGAGGAATGGCAAGTAAGTCAACGCGACTGTACAAAGTACAAAGAGGGGGGATAATTTATAAATGTAAAGGTAGAAGTGTATTAGGTAATGAGGAGCTTTAAATGCTGTACACATTTAGTTTAGATTTGATCCTAGAGGTAATAAGGAGGCACTGGATACCATAGCGATGGGGACAAAAGAAACTGCTTTAGGAAAATCACACACAGCAGATATGGTGGTGTGATTGCTGCTGATAGAAGGGAAAAAAATATTATAAACGCTTTACAGATCTTTTCAATTTGTTGGGGTTTGTTGAACTTCCAATTTCATCCTTAAATTCTCTGGAAATTATCAATCAACCAACATTACTGAGTGCTTGCTCAGTGACTGCTACCCTGTTAAGCCCTAGGCATGCAAAGCAAAGCAAAGCAAAAACAATCTCAGTCCTCAAGAGCTCACATTCTAAAGTGGGAGACCATGTTTAAATAACTAGATACAAACAAAACACATGCAGGGGAAAAGGAAAACTATCTGTGAAAGTACCAGCTGCAGAGAGCGGGAAATACTTCCTCCAAAAGGTGAGATTCATTCAAGTTGTATCTTAAAGAAAGTCAAAGAAACTACAGGGACGGAATATTCCAGGCATGGGGAACAATCTCTACAAAAACATGGAGACTGGAGAGGGAAGTGTCAACACTAAGAAAATCTAAAATTACTAGTTTATAATAATAATGCTAACCCACATTATGTGACACTTACTGAATGCCAGGCAAACTTTTATCTCCTGTGACATTCACAGCAATCCTGATAGAGAAGTGCTATTACTATCCCCTATTTTATAGATAGGGAAAACTGAGGCACACAAGAATTAAGTAACTTGTCCAGGATTACAAAGGCAAACTTTTATCTCCTGTGACATTCACAGCAATCCTGATAGAGAAGTGCTATTACTATCTCCTATTTTATAGATAGGGAAAACTGAGGCACACAAGAATTAAGTAACTTGTCCAGGATTACAAAGATAAGGCATGCCTAAGACTAAATGTGACCTCAGATGTTTTAGACTCTAAGTCTTATAAGTTACAAGTTGTATGGAGGGAAGTCAAATGGAAGAATAGAAGATAAAATGCCCGTGACAACTTTAAATGCCAAACCACCTTAAAAACCAATGACAAAATTCCTATTATGTTCCCATACAAAGAAGAAAAAGAAAGTCCCTACTCTCAAGAAGTTTACACTCTAAAGGTAAAGAAAAAGGGAAAGAAGGTGGGATCCACTCTCTCAGTGCAACTAGTGGGAAATGAAGAACTGATATGATCTTTGCTTCTGATACAAGGGAAGAGTAGAGAGTACTGATGAGGTGTGAGGGCATACAATTTCAAATGATAATGAGTTTCCAGAAGATGAGGTTTCCTGAGGTCATTGTCTCAGGGGAGTCCAGTATAAGAAGTGCAGTGCAATTTGGTATCTAATTCTAGTAGTATGCCATTTCTTTCTCCAGCTCATTTTACAGATGAGGAAACTGAGGAAAATAGGGTTAAGTGATTTATTCAAGGTTACACAGTCGTCAAATTTGAACTCGGGAAGATCAGTCTGACTCCAGGCTTTATCCACTGTGCCACCTTGTACTTACAAGGAGTACATTTGGTGAGAAATGAGTTGGTTCACCTGGGAGCCTTCTTTAAAAAGAGGCTTTTGGAGTTTTTATTTGATCCTGGAACCTCTAGAATATTCATTAAAAAGAAGAATGATACAGTGAAGTCTCCATTCTAGAAAAAAATCACATTGTCAGCTGAAAGTTGAATTGCAGGAGGGAGAACTATTAGGCAGAGTGAGCTAATAGGACCTAAACCAGGGCTGTGACAATGTGATTAGGAAGAAAAGATGAACAGACAAGAGATTCTGATGGTTAAAATGACACGATCTGACAAGAAACTGGATATGAGAGGTGAAAAAAAAAAATCAGGCGTGAAGGGTGAAACCAAGATAAGAAGATTGGGGGAGGGAGAGAGTCTGGGAAGATGTTAGAATCCTCAATAATAGCAAAGTTTAAAAGGGGAAAAGGGTTTAAAAAGGGCAAAGATGAATTCCTCCACTTCTGCTCAACAGCAAATGAAAAGAGGAGGCAGATGATAACTGTAAGCCAAGAATGGTGTTTGGCAAAGTAAAATCAATGATAAGAGATTTGAGAGTATAGGAAGACAGTGTAGAACTGAATTGATTCACTCATGATCCCCGAAATGAATATGAGTGTAGGTAAGACAGAGATGGTATTGTGGGGAAGAATAAAAGGGTGATGGGAGCCATAATCAGGAGGAAAGCCAGAGCTAAATGTTGTAAGGCATAGGCAAAAATGGAATACATTTTTGATCAGATAAAGGAATTTCAGAGTCAGTTCAGGTTTTCTGCCAAGCTTTCGATTAATTTGTTTTTCCCTCTGCTGCTTCTTGCAGTTTTATATAATATTGCTCATAATCTTTTACTATCCTCCTCCATAAGATTTTGGAAATGAGTTCATATCCTAAACCAGTGTTAGAATTGGCTTCTATCTCTATTCTTGGCAAGGAAATCAACTGTTTGCTGGCTAAGGTCGTTTCTAGGTTCTTTTGGATTGTCACTGTGGCATGTGGTTTCTATCAGTTAAACTCCCTTAGGAGATAGTGTTAACTATGTCAGTATCTATTCCTTTATCCAGTTCCTAATTTGGAGAATCATTTTCTTAAGTAGGCTAAGTTGCAGCTGTTGATTATATGTCATATCTTCTCATTTTATTCTCTGTTCTAATGCAGTTATTGATTTTTCCTTGTTCTCAGAAGTAAATGATCTGACTGCAGACTTGTGCAGTCATTTTCTACAAGATATCATTTTATTTTTTGTGACATTAATTGGATTCACCATATTTTCTGACATATTTTACTACCCTCTTCTATCCTCCTAGTCACAGAGATTCATATCTAAGATCTAGATCTCATTCAGTCAGTCACCAAATCTTATCTCTTCTATCATATCTCCACAATTTATGTCTCCTTTGTTGCAATACCACACCACCCTAATCAGACCTTCATTCCCACTTATTATGATAATCTGCTAAATGGTTCAGGCTCCTCAGACTCTCAAGACTCAAACTCATATGATAAGATGTTAAATACTGGTCTGGACTTTGAAAAACAAGAGTGGACAATAGTGGCTACAGAGAAACATTTAATACAATTACAAGTCGTCTAAAAAATGCTAGATGCAATGATGTTTCCAGGAAAGGGGGGGGGGGGGGGAAACCTATTCCCCTGTGCTTCATTTGTTCACAAGATTTGTCAAATAGAAATATGATCTAATCTTTTACAGAATGGGAAACTGAGGCACAGACCAACCAAATGACTTGCCTAAGGCTATTAAATTTGTGAATGGCAAAAATGAAGCTAAAACCCAGATTTCCTGACTTATCAAACCTGACAGGCACTTTTTAACCTAAAAGGAAAATAAGCTGAGCACTAGCTACTGAGCAACCCAACAGAAAAACCAAGGCCAAGTTCAATCCTCCTTCAATTTTCCTTTCTCCCCAAACCACAGTGGCCAATGCATCTTCCAGCAAAGACTCAAGGGTGTCAGCCAAGAGAATGAAAGGGATCTGAGGAGAACCTTTGTGCTGAGAGGGCAGACTAGATAGAGCAAAGCACTGGCTTGGCAACGACTGTAGAAGAGATAGGACGTTCTTAGATTTAAACACTGGGAAACACCTGGAACAATGCAAAAGGATGAGAAGTGGAGGCAAATTGAGAAAAGAGCTAGTAATTCATTTGGGCTTCAATTGAGAGTGCATGAAAGGCAATAATCTGACATAAGGCTAGAAAGGAAAGTTAGTTTGTGAGGCACCTCCTCACAAGGAGGCCAAACTAAGTAGGTTAGATTCTATCCCCCAGCATCTCAATCTGGATGCTGAGGACCATTAGGGAAATGAGTTTTTGCACAAAAAACTTCAAATCCATTTATACATCAACCCCTCTTATTTTGAATTTTACTAAGCCTTCCCCACAAAAGCCAAGGAAAAATTTAAAAATTGATAGGTGCTTTCTACAAACTAAATAATCTGATATGTAAATGATATTACATGTTTTTAAACCTACATAAATGTTATTGTAATAATACAAATTCATTTAAAGGTTCAATTGAATTCATAGGTTCTTGGTTATGCATTTTCTCAAAAAAGAAAAAAAAGAAATATGATTGCTATCACATAAGGGACCATTACAGTTTTCAATATCATCCAAAAGCATCTTTATACTTTAAAGATTGGTTCTCAATCTTTTAATCAATAGAAATTTTCCAATGATTTTAGGTAGAAAAATGACATAATCAAAGCTATGGCTTAGGAAGGTGGCCATGCAGGCTATACCAAAAGAAAAGGCAAAAGGAAAGGAAAACCTGAACCCAAAGGAAGATTGTGTATATGGAAAGCAAAGGATGGACATCTACATTCTCGCAGAGTTAGAATCCACAGGAGATCTCACCTAATGTGAAGGATGACAGAGTTGAATTCAAGGCAAATGAGGTTTCAATCTTGAGGGACTGGTGGTATCTTTAATAATTGGAGAAGTTGAAAATCAGTTGAGAATTAGAGGTAATGATAAATTCCTTTTGGAAAATGTGGAGTCCGAAATGTGAATAAACTACCTGGGTAGTAATGCTTAGCAAACTGGTCTGGGACTCAAGGGAGATACTGAGGGTATGAGTCAACTGCAGAGATAAAAACTGAGCCAGTTAGATAAAACAGCAAAAGAATGTAGAGACACAAGAGAAGAGGACAGAATTTTAGCAAATATTCAGACCTGAGGAGCAAGGAGGAAGTCAACAGACAGCAAGTAAAAGGACTAGGGCTCTCTATAATGCAGGAACAGCCCAAAAGCCACAGGGAGAGAGGGTGTCCAGGAAGAAAATGACAAGGAGTAGGGGATGAAAGGGGGAGGAGGGAAGGGAAGGGGAGAGGGAAGGACTTAGCAAGAATTCCCTGATGAATACAGAGCAGATTCCAAGAATATTTAGAATTCAGATTGCAATAGACTTAAAAGTAAAATGTTGAACAACTAAAGGCAACAACTGTAGACAAAGCTTTAGGTAGTGTGCCAGATAGAGTCTCCTAATTGCTGGAGTCAGGAAGACCAGAGTTCAAACCTGGTCTCAGGTACTTAAAGCAATATGACCCTGAGATGGTCATAACATCTGCTTGCTTCAGTTTCCTCATCTGTGAAATTGGGAATAATTTCTCAAGAGTTTTCATGAGAATTAAATGAGATAACATTTGTAAAGAACTTTACAAATCTCATCGCACTAAATGAATACAAGTTATTATGAATTTGCCAGCAAAAGAGCTTGTAAAAGGGCAGCCAGTCTGGGAATGGATAGATCTAATAGAGGTTGCAAAAAAAAACAAACTTTGGATGATAATAAGGAAGCAGTTCCCTAAAATCAGACCAGCTGCAAAGAAGGAGCTGCCTCAGGAAATGGACGGTTGGTTCCTGCCCCAACCCCTTTCAAAGGAGTTTTTCAAACAAAATTTGAAAAAAAGTATTGGTTAATAATGCTGAGAGAGGGGAGATTATGTACCTACCACAAGACTTGAGCCCCTTCTACAAAGAAAACTTAAAAATCCATCCATCAACGCTAAGGATAAAGAACGATAGTTTGAGGGGACAGCAAAGTCAAGAAAAAGTTTTACATTTGGTTGGTTGGATGACATTTTATATAACTGGAAAAAATTCCACTACCCCAAAAAGAAAATGCATTTCTCACATTTAATGTTTAACTTTGATAGATATAAAGTATCTAGAGAGTTCACAGGGTAGGGAAGTGAAGACATACTCAGAATTGACTGGTATGAAAACCATCAATGAAACTTTTTTTTCTGAAAGAGATATAGAATATTTGAGTTTGTGTGAAAATGCTAAGAAAAGAACTAGCATAAAGGTAAAAAGTAGACAAAATGAGAAGAACAACAATGAACAGAAGCGTTCTCAAAGGAGACAGGAAGGAATTGATGAAGGAACACTGGCTCCTCCCCCCTTATAACCCCAGACTGTCCACAATCTTCTCTTCTGGCTTTTTAGTAGTGACAGAAGACAGCCACCTGTTTATGTCCCATCTTCAGATTTACAAATCTCTAATACTAGGGAGCTTACTACCATCGAGACTTTAAGGTGCACTGAAGGATAATACTCTTAGGGAGTTCTTCTTACATTAAACTAAAACCTGCCTTCCCCCCCCACACACCTCCAAAAGTCCAAGATGCCTCCTACAGTGAGTAATATGGTTGAAGACTGCCATGTGTCAAAAACAAATAGATCAATAGTTCTGTTAAAAGCTTAAAAAAAAACATAAAATGATGCATTAATTCTCAAGAAAAGAAATGGGTATCTTCAGGAATGCAGAATGAAGAAAGCGACAGAAGCCAATAAATTAAAAAACCCTAACACAAATTCTTCTCCTCTTGTATTGTCATCGTCATTCAGTCGAATTTTTGGAAACATCATTTGGGATTTTTGACAGATGCTAGAGATTTGCCATTTCCTTCTCCAGCTCATTTTAACAATGAGGAAACTGAGGCCAAAAAAGGGAATGACTAAGGCCAAATCTGAACTAAGCAAAATCTAGCACCTTATTGCCCCTACCTCTTTTTCAGGGATGCAAATATGTGGCACATGCAAAATTTCCAAAAATTACTTCCTTAACTATTCTTACCATGGTAGACAATTCTGATTTATTTAGCAAACATTTATTAAATGGCAGGTAGAATATGGTGAAGTGATGAATTGCCAATAGAGCTTGGCTTAAATCTTGATTCAGTCATTTATGAGCTCTGTGACCTTATACAAGTCATTTTACTCAACCATAAAAAATAGGGAAATAGAATTTAAATGATCCTTTACAATTCTAACATAATGTATTTCTTGAGTCTTCTAACTTAATCTCTTCCTCCTTTGACCTTTCCAGCACTTTTATTCCTTAAACTTTCACACTGTAGTTTGCATTGTAATCACACAAACATATGTACCTCACCCATACTAAATAGTAAAGAATCTGGAAATGGGAAATGCTTAATACAGCACCTCATACTCAAACATTCAGCAAATGTTTGCTGAATTAAATAGCTATTGAATTTGGACACTGGAAAAGTTCTAATTTATGGTTAGCATTCCTATGAATCAAAAAGGCCCTCTCTTTAATAAGTCTTTTATACAATTTACTTAAAGAACATACATAAAAATTTCCCAAAAGTATATTTATCATGTTATAATGTTGCACAGTATATTTATCTAAAAATCATACTATGTTTCCAGGGAAATGATATTTATATGCCTAGCATTTAAACAAAATCATTTAAATTTAGACAAAATCATTCAGGCTCTAACACAAGCCAGAGAAATTAAGCCTATGAAATGGGAATATTCACATGCAAATAAACATAAGATCACAGAATTTTGAGCAAGAAGGGAATCAAGGTTTCATCTAGTTTAGCTCCTTCAATTAATAGATAAGAAGATTGAAGCCCAGACAAGTGACTTGCATGATAAGTATCAAGGAGAAATATTTCTTCTCACAAACTTTAGAAACTAAAAAGTCTTTGTATCTAAATCTTACACATCTTAATTACTAGTTCCCAAATGGTGTTTTAATGAACCTAATCACCTCTTTCTAAATCTAAAATTCACAGACCATCCCCATTTAAAAAAAAATCACTCAATATTGAAGTTTTCTATGTAACAACAAAGATTACAATAAATTAAAACTGTTGAGTGCACTCATTTTCTTCCTATGTCAATAGTTATTTTAATTGTTCTCTAAATACTTTTGTCAGAGTTCAGTGCTACTAAATTTTTAAGTGCATTTAAAAGGCCTTCAAATTCTGTGGTGAACACTAAGAATTTTCTATGTCTTCCAAGATAATAATCTTTAACACACAAAATTAGTCCCTAATTGTTATAATAAAAAACACTAAGAAGCTGTCAGATAAAGAACAAATGACTAAATGTTTACCTAAAAATCTTCAGTTGTTACAGTCTCATAGTCTGTCTTTATTGATAATTAAAGCCATAATATTAGGCTAAGAAAAAGTAAATATGAATGATGCCACTTTTATTTAATAGCAATAGACTATATGTGAAATAAATCCAAAATGCAAACAGTGGTCAGCCAGAGTTCTGTGAAGTTTCACAGCATTATAGAATTTTAACTAGATTAGATCTATAATTCCTCTAAAGTGAGAAAATATTTTTTTTAAAAAAGATGCCAAATAAATTAAATTGTGGCAACATAATTTCATTTTCCTAAATATATTCCAATATTTTTCCCAAAATAAGCAATTTTTTTCAGAAAATAATGCATATACATTTCCACACATTTTGAATTAAATATTCTATTTTATCAATAAAATTGGAAATACCTTAGTATTTAAAAAAAAAAACTGAATTAGGAGTCAAGGTACTTGACTCCTTGGTATTCTGGGAATACCACATATTCACTATGTAATACTGGGAAAAATCACATGACCCTCTCCTTTGGACTTCACTTTCCCACCCCACCCCCACAAAATAAGGAATGGAACTTCTGGATTTGATTGACCTTCTATTTTGGCATTTAAATATTTTGAATAATCCATGTTTTCCCTTCACTTAACTGAACTATTTTACCAAACTTCTATATTAGTACTTTACTAAACAATTACTCTGATACTTTTTAAAAGTAGAAGATCAGAAGTATATTTGTATAAAAGCCCACAAGCAATTATGTAGCAAAATTTAAACTCAATTTTATCACACAAAGCAATGATAGTTAACTAAGGTGACATGCTCAGGTGCCACTGAATAAAACAAATTGAACAAATTGTACACATTTCATATTTGCAAACTCCCTATTTACCTTTATTTTATGGTATCAGCAAAGATGAACATAAAAGGATTTCCCCTCCATCATTAAGAAGCTATGTTGAAAAAAATGGTCCATCATTCAGAACATCTGGATGTCATTACAAAGTCAAATTTAAAACCCTAAAAAATATTTTTTCTAAACTAAAAGGATTTTACAAATATTTTTTGATTCATTAGTTTTAAATCTCTAGCAAACAATAGGCAACAAATGTATCCATTTAACAATATCCCAGCAGCACATTTTTAAGGTCACATGATTACCTCACTATAGTATAGTAAATGTAATTTCCGAAAATAGGAATGTTTATACAATGGCCAAGTAGAAATGCTGCTGAAGGAACACCACACAGGACAAACAGTTGATAAAACGTCTTTGCATCTATGCCACACTTTAAACAAATGATCAGCATTAAGAGAGCAATGTGACAGAGATCTTTTTTCAGCATTTCTAAGAAATAGATGCAATGAAGGCTTCAATCATGACAGAAATGCACAAGCTTCACTTGATCTTTCTTATTGGTTGTCTTTTTTGAGATAAGTAGGCCACCCACCTCCAGAAAAAGAAATCCATACCACAAATAGCTTAAAGGTAAGGAATGTTAAGTAATATTTTCCACTATCTCACCCCCACCCCCTCAAAAAGATGTTTAAGAAACTATTTAATCTTGGAATCTTAAACTTTTAGAGATAAGATGACAGAATTTTTTTTAAAGTAACTGTAATGATAAACATACTTATAACAATACACAATACAAAACAGCTTTTAATCTCAATGTTTAAATTTGAGAAAGCAATAGGGTTACTGTTATGTAGACATAACACTTTAATGCATGGCTTGTATGTTAATAATCTAACAGTTAAGACTGGAGGAGAGATGATCTAAATCTTCAGAGTGCTCTGGTGTATGTGTGTATATATCACTCAATTTACATTACTTTAAAGTGTAATCAAATAATAAATCAATGAACAAACCTGATGTGTTTTTTTCAGTATCAAGAAAAATACAATCTACCATGATTTATTATAATACATAATGTACTTATGCAAATTTGAAATAATATTATAAGAGATTTCTTCAAATAAATCAAATACGTTCACGAAGCCCATCAGAACATATCAGATCTCTATCATTCTCTGTCTCAGTCTGTCTCTCATACACACAATCTAATTTTCTACCAATGACTATTTCCAAAATAACAACAAAGCTGAATATTCAGTACTACCAACATATGGGTCTCTGTATATAGTATGTTCTCTTTAAATTATGAACTCGTCACACGTACAAATGGCTCTTTAAAATGGTCCAGTAAACTGCTACACCATGCTTGTTAAATTGCTGTCTATTATGTACTTTAAAATATTTACTAGCAATTGGAGGTTAATATACTACTCTTATTGGGTGGCAATTATTGGTATTAAAATATACAAATACTCTAACACCATGAAATACCACAACAAAATGCTAAATAGAAAACATGTATTAGCAAATTAGGAATGTCTGCATGAAGGAGAATGGATTAGTGTGAAATTAAAACTTACAAATATCAAAACTTTAAATTACAACAAATGTGCCCTTGAATATAAATAAAATATGCTTGATCAATATAAAATTAAATGAAACATTCCCTTTTCTCCAAACTCATTTGAGATAACTTATGTTTGGTTCAAAGGACCAAAATTTCAAAAGCGATGGTTAGACTAATATAAATTACCTTCCCCTAATTAAAAAATAAAATAGGCACAGGGTCAACAGATTATTTTGAAAGCTTTAAATAGAAAGCTAATGAATTTCAATAAGAAATCTTCCATTCACTGTGCAAAGAATCTCAGTTACTTTGTACTCCTATTTAGAAACATAATTCTAAGCAAACAACAGCTTGAGTGTGTAGTGTAGTCTCTACTTAGGAATTACATCACTCTGAACATCTCAAAAAACATACACTTAAATCTAAAGACAATCATTACTCTCCATGTTGGTACAATGTAAAACAATGCTACAAAATGCACTTCAGTTCTTAGGTCTGGAAATTCTAAATTGAGCTGATACAAGGAAACACATTCACACAACCTAAGCATAAATTGTTACACTTGCCAAAGGGGCAGCTTTCACATAGATAAGTAAATCTGAACTATGATAAGTGAGTTATCATCCTCACCCAGAAATGTGATGGACCACATGAGAAAACTATTTGGGTCACAAAGGCACAGTCAAGCATGAACTTCATGCAGTAGCTACAAATCTCACAGCAGGGTCTATGAGAAACACACATGGCTACAATCTGATCAAATAGACAATTGTGTTTTTAATACAGAAAATAATACCAAGGAAGTAGAGACAGGAATCTAAGAAATAGGATGCACTACAACATGTTGAAACATGACAATCAGAAAATAAAATCCATAAAGTGCTAGTAGAAACCTTAATCCACCCACATTGCATAATAAACTTGTGCCTCGGCATAATGAACACCTATAGTTAATGCAGAGTGGGCGGGTTGGTACTACAATGTAAAATCTTAACTCTCTAATCTCTGGTTTGTGCTTCAATTTGAACTACAGTAATTTGATGACATGCACAAATCTTACTTCCAGAACACTATTCAGAAATCACACTGCCCCATAGAGTAAGCACGTTTTACAGTCAGTAAGAAAAGTTTTATTTGGGGCATATGAAAATTCCAAGTTCAGTTCAAAGATTGTGTGATGTACTGGCAATCTTTAGAAGCATTATGTAGTGGCAATATGCTTACAGTAGTAAACGATAATTATAAAGGATTCACATAGAAATTCTATTTTTAGAATTTAAAAAAAATTGCCACAGAACTAAACAGTACATTGTTTTCTAAAGAGCTTTGACACTTGTTCCACTGTACACAAAGAAATGTGGCAACAAATCTTAATTCAATTTCAAAGGTCCTACTGGAATATAAATCATTTAATTTTTTTAAAAAGAATTTTAAGAAGCCCGATAAATGTGAAGAACACATATACACTCTTAGCCAGCTGTCATAATTACAGCAAAGCACTCAAGTCTGCAAGATTGTAGTTTTTTTGTTTTTGTTTTAAATAAAATATCTCTCAAGCACTTGAATGTAATCATTCTTCCACCAGGCTTTTAAAGAGTAAACTGTAAAATACAGGCAACTAGCTGTATGCTGTATCCTAGCAATTATACCCATTTTAAAATTGGTCACCATCAACATGGTCCACATTAGAAAAATACAATGTAACCTTGTAAATTCATCACAAACAAAAGCTGTAACCAGTCAGCATGACACATGGCAGTTTGTGTGATCACTATCCACTGACACTGGTCTACTGGACTATTTTAATTACCTGTAAATGTGTCAATGTGGTCATCAGTTAACTAAACCAAAACATTTTAATTCCCATTTAATCAATAAATTTACTAATCTATGAAGGTCTCTACCTGACAGATGCCAATTAATATACTGGGGAGAAAAGGAGGTGAATATTCCTGTCAATCAACACCTTCACTTTCTGGGCTATTTAAATATTACTTTGGAAAGCTATATTAACATGTAATAATAAGAGCAGGAATAAACACTCAATCCATCTTTATAACAATTTCTTTTAATTTAAGTATTAGAGTAAGAACTGAACATTTAAAAAAAATTAACATGAACTATAATGCTAATACTTCTAGACCCTCTGCTACTACAAAATTTCAAAAGACATTTTAAAAAGAGAAGTTGTTTGTGTTGATTTGAAAATAAATTTACAAACTCATTTTAAAAACAAAATAGCATCTTCATTTGAAAGGGCTGGTCAGAATGTACATTTCTCAGCTTAGAGACTCGAAGAAAAAATTATGCTACCCATAATTAAATGTAACTAATTATATTCTAAGCACTAAATTATTTATCCAGAGTAAACAAGGATTAAAAGGAGATGATGTTTGTATCAGCCGTACACAGGTCACACAAAAAGGATTTCCAAAAATGTGTGCTTTCCAACGTTCACAGCCCAGAAACTGCAAACTTAAAAGTAAGCTTTCTAAAAACATCAGTGAAATAAACTGTTCAGCTAATTCCACAATTGAATACTGCCTTCTCAGTTCTGTTTACAAAGCTTTTCTCAATATTTAAACAAATTTATGCTAGCACCACAAGCACATAGCCATACATATAATAATCCATGCACAAAGCACACATTGAAAAACCATGCACTGCAATTATTAGCATAAATGCAAGCTTCAATAATGTGATCGCTCTCAGGACTTTGGGATACAGCTCAATAAAGCAAAGATGACATTTACCACCAAATGTCATTAAGTGCCAGGAAATACTTGCTGCCGCGGTGTACGTTTTTATTTGGCTTAATTTAATGTTATAGTTTGGGGGCTCTGGTTCAAGAACAATTGACTCCATCCCTTTTTCTAGAATAAGCCGTTGCAATTTGAATTCGAAGTAAAAGTTGTCGATTATCAGGAGAGAGGAGGAGGATGGAAAGAGGAGGAGGAGGAAGAGGAGGAGGAAGAGGAGAAGGAGGAGGAGGAGGAGGAGGAAAGCGATGTCATCCAAGTGCCCGGGAGGGTAGCTCGGAGGGTTTCAGCTGGGGCTGGGGGAAGGGAGGGGGAGGGGGAGGGGGAGGGAGAGGAGGTTTCCTCGGCTTTCGGACTGGTCGGGGCAAATGGAGAGCTAGCTGTGCTCGGAGTAGGAAGCGCCCCGGAGCCAGCTGTTTGTGTTTACCATCGCCAGAGTCGCCGCCAGGGCTAAGCCTCCCCGACACAATCACATTTAAATGAAGTGTTTTCGCGGAAATTTGCGAAGCAATTCGGGATGAAATTCACATACACACACACACACACACACACACACACACACACATACAACACGATGAAATTCAGACACACACTCAACACATGCGGAGTTGAAAAGGAAGCGAAAAAAAAAAAAAAAAACCTGCCGGTCCTAGGTCCTAGACACAAGTGACGGCTTTAAATTTAGAAGAAAAAAATTAAAGGGGGAGTGAGGCGACGAAAGGTCCTCCCGAAGAGTGTGACCCCGGCTCGGATACTTTCACATGCAAATCAATGGAGCGGCTTCGGGAAGACACGCTCGCGACAAATGATTTTAAAGAGCAAAATAAACACTGGAAGCGATCCAAGGAGCAGACGATTAAAGCGGGAGCGGGAGAGCCCGAGAGCAGAGCGGCGCGGGGAGCCGGGGGGGACACCCGCCTGGCCGGGGAGCGCAGGGGCGCCCCGGGGACGGCGAGCCCACAAAGTTGAGGGGGCCCTGGGGGCACTCACCAGCGAGAAGAGATTGGAGTGGCAGTCCTCGAGGCTCGCCCCGTTCGCCACCCAGTTCCCTGCCGCATTCATGATCCTTCCCGAGCCCGGCCGCCAGAACGGGGCATGTCTGACCGACTCCGAAGCTGCCGGCCGGGCGGCGGGGGTGGCGCTGCGGCGTATGGCTCCGAAGATGAAGGCGAAAGCGACGACGAGGCGGCGGCGGCGGCTGCAGGGAGCTCCCGTCTCGCTCCCAGCCCCCGCCGATGGCCCGCCGCTGGCGGCCGCGGGGCGCTGGGGGCTCCCGGGGCGGGGCGGCGCGGCGGCAGCGACAGCTACGACAACGACAAGAGCGGCGGCTCCGGGCTCCCGGGCTGGATGCGGTGGGCACGGCCTCTCGGGGGACAGCGGGGAGGGCGATCCGATGGCCCGCGGGACACCCCCACGCTCACTGCCCGCGGGAGGGCGGGAGCGCGGACCGAGGCTCGTGCGCAGGACGCCCGGGCCTCGTCGGCCGGGCCGGGCCGGCCAAGGACGGAGGCGGCGGAGGCGGAGAAGCTGGTGTCCGTGGCCGGAGCCGGAGCCGCGGCGGCTGCTGCTGCGGCTGCAGGGGGGCGCTGTCCGCCCGTCCGCCCGCCTGCCCGGCCCGGCCCCCTCCCGGGGCTGGCTGCGCTGCGCTGGGCCGGCTGCGCTCGGCCGCCCCCGAGGCGGATCCCCAGCCCCAGCCCCAGCCCCAGCCCCCCCCGCCGCCGCCGCCGCCGCCGCCGCCTTGTTTATTTCCAGTCACGGAATCCCAGCGCGAGCGGAGCGGAGCGAAGGGGAGGGAGGAGGAGGAGGGTGGCGGGAGCGCGCGCCGAGGGGGCCGCGAGCGCGCGCGAGGGTGACCGGGGGCGCGCGCGAGGCTGAGGCTGAGGCTGAGGCTGAGGCTGAGACTCGGGCTGGAGTGTGTGAGGAGGCGAGTCGCCTCGCCGCCGCCGCTCGGGCCGTGCTCGCGGGCCTCTGCCTTGGCCGCCGCCGCCGCCGCCTCGCCTTCCTCGTTCTTCGCTGCCGCGGACTAGCCAGGGGTGCCGCCGTGAAACCGCAGCGGCAGCAGCAGTAGCAGCAGGAACACCAGGATCAGCAGCAGCGGCAGCAGCAGCGGTGGCGGCACCGTCCCCTCCTTCCTCTTCCTCCCCCCACCCCCCTCCCTCCCTCCTCCCCAATCAGGCTCGGGCTCCGCCGCCGCCTCCTCCCCCCTCCTCCCCGGGCTCGCTAGCTCTCTCGCCTCTGACAGCAATGGCGGCCGCCGACCGCGAGTCTCGCCTCGTCATTGGGCGGTGTGGTATCACGTGGGCATGAGGGGAGGGCAGGGGAGGGGCGGAGGCGGGAGGGGGCAGGCAGCGAGGGGTGGGGGAGGAGAGCTGGCGGCCGAATTGGAGCTGGAGCTGGAGCTGGAACTGGAACTGGAACTGGAGCTAGTGTTAGAGCTGGAGCTGGAAGTGGAGATGCAGATGGAGATTGAGGTGGAGGTGGAGATGGAGATGTGGAGGTGGAGATAAAGGTAAAGGTATAGGTGGAGGTGGAGATGGAGATATGGAGGTGGAGATGGAAGTGGAAGTGGAGCTGGAGCTGGAGCTGGAGCTGGAGCTGATCGGGCTTCGCTTGTAACTCCTCCGGGCTATGTGGTCCTGGGGCACCGTAGCGCCGGCATCCCGTCCTTTTCGCTCCCCGCGCCCGGCCGAGGCCAGCCTGCTGCCCCCGACTCCTCTTTGCCTAAGAAATTATTGATAGCCGGTCCAGCGAGACGTGAGACCCGACACCCGCGCGTCTGGGCTAAGTTTCGAGGTCGCGGGAAAGGAGAAGCCCCGAAGAACTGCTTCGGGATAGGCACGGGCTCGGCGGCCCGAGGTGGGTGCGAATCCCATTTGTGCCAGAGAAATCCTACCGGGGATGAGTGACTGCTGGACCTCTGTTTACTTTCGTGTAAATTGCAATCATTACCCCAGGAAATCTTCCAGGTCCTTTTCAAGTCCTAGATGGAGGAACTTCCCCTTCTGTGTGCCTCAGTTTCTTCGAGTGTAAAGTGCAGTCATTGCACTAAATCTCTGAGATCCCCTTCAACTCTACTTGGAGGAGCTTCCCCTCTGTGTGCCTCAGTTTCCTCGAATGTAAATTGCAGTCATTGCACTAAAAAGGTCTCCGAAGTCCCCTTCAACTGTAAGTGGAGTAACTTCCCTCTCAGGGTGCCTCAGTTGCCCAGCACTAAATCAAGTTCCTGTTTCCTCTCTGGAATAGATGGACTGGGATCTCGTCCAAATCAACTATATTCTCATTTTAAAAGATAAATTCCTTAAGAGCAGGGATTCCTTTGATTCTCAGTACCTAGGTCATAAGTAGTTAATTCTCATTGATTGATGATGGGTGGAGTAGGATCCTACACTTAGAAATGGAAGAAATGGTCTAGTCTAACCCCCTCGTTTTTTCATAGATAAGGAAACTGAGGCACACAAATGGGAAATGATTTTCTTAGGGTCACAAAGTATCTGAGGTATAATTTAAAACTTCCTAACTTCAAATCTAGTGCTGTAGCCACTGCATTTATGATTTATTTGATCCCACACTCTTCACTTCAGCAAATTACTTCCTTTATTTGGCCCTCAGTGGCTACAAGTGAAAGTGAACATGAGAGTGGATTCCACATCAACTCACTAGTTGATCTAGAAAGTGCCTTTTAACTTCAAATCCCACTATCTTTGGTGATTCAATTAAGTGACCTCTAAGGTCTCTTTCAATTTTGACATTAAGACTTCCCAAATCTTAAAAAAAAAAAAAAAAATCAGTGACCTACTTCTTTTTAGTGGGTATTAATGACCCTTGTCAACATATGTATATTCACTTTTTCCAATAAAGTAATTAAGACATCCACCTTTTCTGGATTTGTTTCCCCATTTGTATAAGGAATTTGGACCAGATGATTTCTAATGACCCCTCCTCCCCCATTCTTGGATACTATGACTTTGAATTAGATGGAGTTTACTAATTTAAAAAAAAAAAACTATAGTTTTTGTACTTGCCAGAAAGAGCCCCTGGGAGGAAACCAAGGAGAAAAACCACATCATCCTTCTAAATCAGGGCTTCTTAAACTTTTTCCAGTCAAAGTCCCTGATAAATCATAGTTTTGTGACCCCCACATTCAATTACAAGACTCCATATGGAGTCACAACCCACAGATTAAGAAGTCGTGTCCTAGAGGAAACAATTTTAAAAAGCTGGAAACTAGGTCTTCCTTTTACTCTATGACTCAGTTTCTACACATATAAGAACTTAATGAGAGTTCTCAAGTTTACTGTAAAACTTTGGCTAATACAAATTACTCCTGCTTGGACAAGACACAAAAGTTCCACTTTCTACTTCTTGTTCTGGGAACAATTGGTTTTAAAGAGAGAGGAGGACAAAGATGTAGGGACCAAAGCATCCTTGGAGAGGCTGTCTTTATCCTAAATGCCAGAGATACTAATGGAATACCAGAAAGGTATTAAAGTAGGAGGGTGTCAAGGGCAACTTCAGAAAAGGTGGACTTAAAGATAGAAAACATGTTGAAATCCAATCCTGTCTTTGACACTTTCTAACTTCATGAATCTGAAGCCTTTCAGTTTTCCCATCTGTAATAATGGGCAAAATACTCCTTAAACTCATTTTTTTTTTAAATTTTCAATAGTATTTTATTTTTTCAAATACATGTAAAGATAGTTAAGATCACGTGAGATGAACTATAAAATAAATAAGACAGCTTGGTGAAGTGGAAAAAGTACTTTTGGGATTAGGAGGTCAAAAACTTCAGTTCCAGGCCTTTTATGTGACAAATTAGACAATTCACCTCTCTTGAAATCAGTTTCTTCTTTATAAAGAAGAGTTTGAGTCTCCTCCTCCCAATTCTAAATTTGTGGTCCTAGAATTATTCTCTAACATTGCCCCCTGAATGTTTGAAGGACAACATGATAGAATCAAGAGGCCTTTTCTAGTCCTAGCTCTGTGTGCATGAGAGACACTGTGTAACCTTGGAAAAGTCCTTCAATACCTTTAAAGCTTTGGTTTCCCCTCTAAAACTAAAGGGTAAGACTACCTTTAGCAGCTGCAAAATTCTCTGATCCTAAGAAGAAGCATTTATTAAGCTCCTACTATGTGCCAAGCCCTGTGCTAAGTACAGGGTACACAAAACAGTCCCTGCCCTCAAACAACTTACATTCTAATTCACCTATTTGGGCCTATGATATACAAAGCCAGTTTGAGGTAACTTTGTAAGGCAAAGGCACAAGCAGCTACAGGGAACAGGAAATGACTCCAACAGAAGGTGCCATTTGAGCTTAGACTTAAAAAAACAAACGAATTCAGGTGTTCAGGTAAGAGCTCTGTAGAACAGCAATGAAGGGGCTTGAATTAGATGGCTTCTGGAGTTGCTGTGAACTCTTAAATTCTATGATTCATTCTGACTTGAACTGCTTGACTCCTTCTTCTTGCTAATTCAATTAATATGTTTTGAGCACCCACAGAGGGAATGGCCTTCTGCTAGTTAAGAAAAGAGGCTGTTCTGCTCTATTTATTCAGTTGCTTGCTCACTGGGTAACAGCATCTTCCTTAAGTACCAGAGATTTCCTGATTGCTCCTTCCCCTCTCTCAAGACAAAACAGATAATACAATAAAAACCAATAGACCTTATTGCTGGCCTGGAGCAGGTGCCTATCTGCAAGCCTATTATAGAGTCACTTGAAACTCATGGGTGCTTTTTGTTAGATTAAGACTGGATCTAAACAACAAGAAAATGCATTACAGTAATACTACAAGCGATTTAGGGGTGTGTGTGTGTGTGTGTGTGTGTGTGTGTGTGTGTGTTTAAAAGCTCTATTTGGCTCTGTGGGGTCTGTTGATATTTTATTTGGCCATTGTTCACACATAATAATGAATTGCTTATTTTGGATACTTATGCCATAGTGTGAAATGAGTAACTTGGGCAGCCTTACTCAAAAAAATTATAGGAATAACCAAAATTCATAGGAATCTACAGAGAATCTTCCTCCTCTGCCAATGTAGAACCAACCTGCTCTATAACTCCAAGTCTCAGAGGATTGCCTAGGGGACTGAGAAATTGTAGGATGTGAACTGAGATCTCCTAACCTCAAAGGCCCACTCACTGTTCTATCCTGCTTCCTAAATGAAATAGGTTGTAATTTTTTTTTTCCTCTTGATATCATCAGTTCTTGCTGAAAAGATAAGAGGACTTCTGCTTGCCCCCATTCCTCTACTCATAAAGTATTATCTAAATGTGATCATGATTCAGACCACAGAGAGGCAAAAAGTGTCACTTAAAATGAATTTCTCTTCTCAGAGGCTATGACCCTGAGAACAGTTGCTTACTTTCAACTCCAAGAAACAAGTAACCTGTCTGGATTTGCTGTAACCAGCTCTGGTTTTAAAACCACTTTTAAGAGACAACAAGAGGGTTCACAGAGCGGATTCTATAACTTTTCCTCTCCAGTGGTGTGTAAGTGTGAATTTAGTGCTCATAAAAGAAAGGCTTCTCATATTGCCTGGAGCTGGACACTGCGCAGAAAGGTGGTATGCCAACTTCCCACACAGGCCTGCCAACACACCTCTCCCTTTTTTTTTTTCCTCCCCTTTTTTGTCTTTTGTGCACTCAGCCTAAGCCAGATCTTCGAATATTAGCTTTTTGTTTTATTGTTCTTTTTATTTACATGTGTGTGTGTGTCTGTGTGTGTGTGTGTGTGTGTGTGTGTGTGTGTGTGTGTGTGTGTAATGAAGACAAGTGCCTTTTCACTCACGTCCTAAATCAGGAACTTGGGCAGAGGTCTCTGCAGGTGAGAAGGCAATGCATCCAGTCCTGGCTGATGGTGCTTCTGCAAAAGACAATATCCAAAGGGCTTAGCAAAAGACTTCATCCTCTAGAGAGAGAATCCAACACTTCTGCCCAAAGGGTGTTCTCCAAGTACTCAGGAGGTCTGAGAAGGTTTTTATTGCTCAATTGTTTCTGAGACTCAGGTAACCCTAACCCTAAACCCATGGTTCTGTGGCCAATCACTTAAAAGTATCCCCAGTTTAAAAAAAAAAAAAAAACAACTTGGGAAGAATAAGTTCTTTGCTACAGATAAAATTTAGGTACATGCTGGTCTTGCAGAATGCTGCTGGTGAACCTAGAAAAAATAGCAATAAAATTCAACTGGAAGAACAAAAAGTCAAGAATTTCAAGGGAACTAATGAAAAAAAAATCAAACGAAGGTGGCCTAGCTGTACCAGGTCTAAAACTATATTATAAAGCAGAGGTCATCAAAACCATTTGCTACTGTCTAAGAAATAGACTAGATCAGGGGAATAGGTTAGGTTCACAGGACAAAATAGTAATTAACTATAGCAATCTAGTCTTTGACAAACCCAAAAACCCCAGCTTTTGGGATAAGAATTCACTATTTGACAAAAACTGCTGGGAAAATTGGAAACTAGTATGGCAACAACTAGGCATTGATCCACACTTAACACTATATACTAAGTTAAGGTCAAAATGCATTCATGATCTATGAGATTATAAATAAATTAGAAGAACATAGGATAGTTTACCTCTCAGATCTGTGGAGAAGGAAAGAATTTGTGACCAAAGAAGAACTAGAGATCATTATTGATCACAAAACAGAAAAATTTGATTATATTGTTAAAAAGTTTTTATACAAACAAAACTAATGCAGATGAGATTAGAAGGGAAACAATAAACTGGGAAAACATTTTTACAGTCAAAGGTTCTGATAAAGGCCTCATTTCCAAAATATATAGAGAATTGACTAAAATTTATAAGAAATCAAGCCATTCTCTTAATTGATAAATGGTCAAAGGATATGAACAGACAATTTTCGAATTATGAAATTGAAACTATTTCTAGTCATATGAAAAAGTGCTCCAAATCACTATTGATCAGAGAAATGTAAATTAAGACAACTCTGAGATACCACTACACACCTGTCAGATTGGCTAAGATGAAAGGAAAAGATAATTAATATTGGAGGGGATGTGGGAAAACTGACACTGATACATTGTTGGTGAAATTGTGAATTAATCCAACCATTCTGGAGAAGAATTTGGAACTATGCTCAGTGTCATAACTGCATCCCCTTTGATCCAGCAGTGTTTCTACTGGGATTATATCTCAAAGAGATCTTAAAGGAGGGAAAGGAACCCACATGTGCAAAAATGTTTGTGGCAGTCCTCTTTGTAGTGGCTAGAAACTGGAAAATGAATGGATGCCCATCAATTGGAGAATGGCTGAATAAATTGTGGTATATGAATGTTATGGAATATTATTGTTCTGTAAGAAATGACCAGCAGGATGAATACAGAGAGGACTGGTGAGACTTACATGAACTGATGCTAAGTGAAATGAGCAGAACCAGGAGATCATTATACACTTCGACAACGATATTGTATGAGGACATATTTTGATGGAAATGGATTTCTTTGACAAAGAGACCTGAGTTTCAATTGATAAATGACGGACAAAAGCAGCTACACCCAAAGAAAGAACACTGGGAAACGAATGTGAACTATCTGCATTTTTGTTTTTCTTCCCGGGTTATTTATACCTTCTGAATCCAATTCTCCCTATGCAACAAGAGAACTGTTCGGTTCTGCAAACATATATTGTATCTAGATATACTGCAACATATCCAACATATAAAGGACTGCTTGCCATCTAGGGGAGGGGGTGGAGGGAGGGAGGGAAAAAAAAATCGGAACAGAAACGAGTGTCAATATAAAGTAATTATTAAATAAAAATTAAAAAAAAAAAAAAAAAGAAATGACCAGCATGATGGTTTCAGAGAGGCCTGGAGAGACTTAGATGAACTGATGCTAAGTGAAGTGAGCAGAACCAGGAAATCATTATACACTGCAACAATAAGACTATACAATGATCAACTCTGTTGGATGTGGCTCTCTTCAACAATGGGATTATTCAAACTAGTTTCACTTGTGCAGTAATGAAGAGAGCCATCTATACCCAGAGAGAGAACCATGGGAACTGAGTGTGGACCACAATGTAGCATTTTCACTCTATTGTTTGCTTGCATTTTTGTTTTCCTTCTCAGGTTTTTTTTTCTTTACTTCTAGATCTGATTTTCCTTATGCAGCAAGCTAACTATACAAATATGTATACATATATTGGATTTAGCATATACTTTAACATATTTAACATGTATTGGACTACCTGCCATTTAAGGGAAGGAGTGGGGGGAAGGAGGGGAAAAGTGAGAACAGAAGGATCAATATCAAAAAATTACCCATGCATTTGTTTTGTAAATAAAAAGCTATAAAAAAAAGAAAATATTTATTTTTTAAATGCAAAAAATAAAAAAAAAAGAATGCTGCTGTTAACCCTATTTTTTTGACTAGTTCTTTTGTTAGTATCCTTCAGTACTAAAGTCTTCTGTGGCTCCCTATTCCTTCCACGATAAGCTTCAAACTCCTCAACCAGAGCTTTAATGTAGTCTGGTTCTTATTTATCTTTTCAACCTCATTACTTGCATAACCATTATAGAATGAGAAGGTCAGCTTCTTAGTGCTTACCACTGGCTAACACTCCACCAGCTTACCCAGCCCTGCCACATGTACCCTCCTTAGTGCTTCTCTTCCCCATCTCTAGTATGCTTTTTCTATCCCACTAGAATAGAGCTCCCTGAGAGTAGATAGCATCTTTTTTTTTTTTTTTCTATATCTCTAGAACTTAGCACATAGTGCTTGGCACTGAGTTAATTTTCAATAAAGCTTTATTTTATTTGACACCATTTCTTTTTATACTCTTTGGTCACTCAAGTTGTGATGATTCTCATTCAGGCTCTCATCTATGTCATGTCTGGACTATTGCCACACAGCCTTCTAATTGGTGTACGTGCCTCCAGTCTCTTTCTTCTCCGATCTATCCTCTCTGTACAGCTGCCAAATCAGCATTGCTCCAAAGTTATCTGGCCATATTGAACACCTGCTCAAAAAGTTCCAATGGCTCCCAGTTGACTCTAAGATAAAATGCAAACTCTCTTAGCATTTAAAGTCTTTCCCAATCTAACTAGAGCCTATCTTTTTGCCCTTTTTGCACATTGTCCCAGTTCATGAACTCTCCTTTCCATGCTAGATAAACTAGTCTAATTGTTGGTTCTGATATCTAATTTTCCCACCTTTCATTTCTGTATTTTTGCAGGCTGTCTTTCAATCTGGAAATGCACTCCCCTCCACCAATTATCATGCCCAATTTTTTTCAAGGCTGCAATCAGATGTCACTTCCTAAATGAGAGCAATTCTAGTTCCCATCCCCCATTGTTGCTGAGTAATCTGCCTATCTGATCCTAACCTCTCTGCTGACCTCCATTTCCATGAGGTTTGAGACAACTCAAACTGTATGTGCAGTAGACATCTTAAACTCAACAAGTCCAAAACGGTATCTACCTTCCCCCTAAATTTTCCACACACACACTCCAAACCTCCTGTTACCATTGACAAGAGCAAGACCATTCAACACTCCCCACTCCAATCCCTCCTCCATTTAGTCACCAAAATGAATTATCAGGAAGCACAGTTCCAACACATTAAACTACAGTGGCTCCCTATCACCTCCAGGATCAAATATTAAACTCTCTGGTCTTCAAAACCTATGAAGGTTATGAAATCTGATTCCCTCCCCTAAAACCATTCCAGTTTTCTTATGTTTGGATCCAGGTTTCCTTGATGCTCTCCTCCATTTCTCCGGTCCAGACCGTTTTCTTAGTTGTCCTCAGTGCCTAGAATGATCTCGCTTCTGACTTCTCTGGCTTTCTTCAAATATGTATATATGTATATGAAATCTGTTATTTCCCCCATTAGATTGTAAACTCCTTGAGGGCCTTTTTTCTTATCTCAACTCCTTAGCACAGCTTCTAGAATACAGTAAGGATTTTCTAAATGCTTATCAACTGACTCCCCCTCTCCCCGCAACAACTTTGTAGTTATCTTTATTTTGTATCTATTCGGTATTTCTTTATCTGTGTAAATATTGTTTATCCTAACGGAACAGAAATTCCTCAAAGACAGAGAACATTAATAGTTTTGCTCTGTACATTACCAATGTCCAGCACTAACATATAATAGGCATACTGAACAACAATGAAGTTGTTTCAACACACCATCTTTTCATTTCTATTGCAGGACAATTTTCCCTCCTGGAATATACTAACCTCTTCATTTTTGTACCTCTTAATACTTCATTTCCTTTAAGGTCAAGGACAAATGGCACCCCTGCCTTCTCCCACCTCACCAGGAAGCCTCTTCTGATCCCTTCCAGTTTAAAATATTCTTCTTCAAATTTTCCTTTTGATTAGCTCTCTCCTTTCTACTCTACTTATCTGTGTACCTACTCACCTTGCCTAACTTCTTTACACACACACACACACACACACATACACTCCATCTCTCTCCTATTTTCTGTCTCTGTTTCTGTCTGTCTCTGTCTTCTCTCTGTCTCTCTTTCACACACACAACACACACACGCACACACACACACACACACACACACTCTATCTCTCCTTTTTTCTGTCTCTCTGTCTCTCTCTGACTCTCTCTCTCTCTTTCTCACACACACACATGCTTGAGAGAAAGACATGTATCATTTTTATTTTTTTCTAACTTGTGCCCAGCATTATGGTCTTCAAATAATAGTCACTTACTAAGTACATATTTTAAATTTTTTTAATGAATTCATAAGATCTAGAGTTAATTAGAAGGGCATATCTAGTCTAATCCTTTTATTTTTATAATTGTGGAAACAAAGGTTCAGAGAGTTGAAACTACTTCTCTTGTCTGCTTGTTTGATTGATTTTGATGCTGTCTCCTTATGTTATATAGTCTGGAAACATAGCAGCCACTCCCAGTACCAATCTCATTGCTGATCAGCATGGAATCTCTGACCCACCAATTTCCTATCTGGTCCAATTCACCTTTCCTTAAGTAATCTATTACTCTTGCATTTCAGGTTTTCCTGCTATTTCTGCTGAATTCAGTATGAACACCCAAGTAATTTTAACTTGATCGCAACTCAGAACATCCAAATTCGCTATCCATCAGTTAAAGTGACTTTTCCAAGTTCACATAGGTGGTATCAGGGGGAATTTTAATCCAAATCCTCCAATTCAGAGACAGTGTTTTTTTGGGGGGGTTTTGGTTTTTTTTTTCCCCTTTAAAATAATTTCTTTGATTATCAACAGGATGATTTTAGAGAAGTCTGGAGAGACACAAACTAATGTTAAGTATGAGCAGAACCATAAGATCATTATACATGGCAACAACAACATTATATGATGATCAATTCTGATGGATGTGGCTCTCTTCAACAATGAGATGAATCAGGGCAGTTCCAATGGTCTTTTGATAAAGAGAGCCATGTGTACCCAAAGAGAGAGGACTGTGGGAACTGAGTGTGGATCACAACATAGTATTTTCGGTTTTTCTGTTGTTTGCTTGCATTTTGTTTTCTTTCTCATTTTTTTCCCTTTTTGATCTGATTTTTTTTTTTTTTTTTTTTTTTTTTTTTTTTTTTTTTTGTGCAGCATGATATTTGTGGAAATTTGTATGGAGCCATTGCACATGTTTGACATATATTGGATTACCATTAAGGGAGGGGGTAGGAAGAAGGAAGAGAAAAAAATTGGAACAAAGGTTTTGTAAGAGTGAATGTTGAAGATTATTCATGCATATATTTTGAAAATAAAAAGCTATAATTAAAAACAAAAAGAATTTCTTTGATTGTTAAATCTGAATTTACCAGTATTTCTTCCATTGTACCAATGGAAGGAATATCATTTTCTCTTCTTAAATGGGCTAACAGCTACCAGTTCTTCCGTAAGATGGGGATAATATCAATTACACTATGTAGCTCTGAGAGTTGTAACAAGGGAAGCACTTCACAATTCTTTAAACACTCTAGAAACAAGTTATAGTTTTATGATCATTAATATTATTAGATTCTAATGTGTGATAATTGATTTTAAGACAGATACTACAGTTTTCAAACTTGGGAATTTAGTGACAGCTAAGTATTGTTGATCATAGATAAACAGGGCCCTGGTGCTTAAGAAATATTTATTGAATTGGATTGAGTGGAACAGAAATACAGTACCTCTTACAGAGCGACTCCATTGTTGTCTCCCCAGATCAATTCCCCAAGGAAATAAATTACATTTCATTCTTCATATATTGTTTACTTTATAGTCTCTTGATCTTACTTTGCTGATTTTTTTGTTGTTATTATTGTAGAGTCCTGCCTCCCACTTAATCAAAACAGCTTCTGTAAATGTTAGCAAATTGGGTTTGGGGGATTTACTATGGGCTCTTCATATTGGTTACTGAACATTAAAAGTTCCTTCTCTTTCTTCTGAAAACCCTCAGTAAAATATTGTCCTTGCTTGTGGGGTGAAAAAGAAGCCCTTCAAATGATTTTCCATTGAACAGACTTTATTTCATGTGAACTGTGCCAATAACTCAAAGCACATTTTGTATGCTTCTTTATTTGTGGTTTTATGAGGAGGTCACTGTTTACATAACATGTGCATCTCTGACAAGCCAGTTCATTATAATCTAATCAGTCACTTCTCAGATGAAACAAAAGAAAAACTCTCTTTTCTCAATTCCAATGGGACCAGCTAGGACATGCCCCCAGCAACACACACAAGCACATCCTTTCCCACTACTGCCAGCCCTTCAGGTTAGAACTGTTTCCTAGCAGTGGGGGATGGTAGGGATGAAAGAAGGGCAGAATTCCCATTAGACTACCCAACAATAATACCACTGCCTGAGACCTACAACCTTTACTGCCAAGTAATCGGATCATAGCAGATCTTTAATGAGGCTAAGGCAAATGGGACTATGATCCAGGGCCTTATATTTAGAGGGTGCAAAAAAAACCAGCTGCAATCCTTGAGCAGAAGCGCCAACAGCTTTTAGCACTTGGTTAGCCAAAAGAATTAGTTAGAAGCTGTCAGATGCTTCCTGCCCAAAGATGATTCTTCCAGGTGACCAGCTCCTCTGTGTGACCACTGGGCATCTCTAGCAGCCACTTCCTGGTCTTCCAGGGTTTCCCGTCCCAGCCCTAACATCCCATAGTGGGGAGGGAGCGAGAGAATGGCTAGTTATAGCTGAACGACACAGAATTTTGGGATGGAATCGCTAAACTCTATCCTCCAACTTCCCCTGATAGAATATAAACTCAAAGATGATATTATTTCTTTTCTTGTATCTCTAGTGATTAGCCCACTGGCTTGCAGGAAGAAGGTAATCAATCAATCAATCAATTAATGTTTGTTGAATGAATAAATGCACACTTAAAGATATTTTCATCCAATCAATTCATTTGCAAATGAGAAAAGTAAACCTGAAAGGAGAGGAATTATTTCTCTCATTAATGGACCTTTGCCTTGGCCCACCCACCATTATGGAATCCATCAATATATGACTTTAAAACACGACTCTGTGGTTATAATAGTAAACTGAAGAAATAAGGCCTTCTCACTCTCAAATACAGTGTTCTTCCTGCTACAGTGAGCCCTCCAACACTGTGGAAGAACACTTCTCTCTCCCTAGGAGTGGATTGACCTCTGACCTTATTTACTTCAGGCTACTTCCCAGAAGCCCTTTTCATGGAATCATCGCCACAGAATTTGAGATCTATAAGGAGTCTCAGAGGCCATCTAGTCCAACACATTTATTTTATATGAGGAGTAAATGATACTTAGGAAGGCCACATCAAGACACTGGATGAATTGCCCAAGTTCTGAAAGGCAGTAAACTTCAGAGCTGGAATTGATCTCTAAGATCTCCTCCAGCTTTAGATCATGTTATATGGACCCAATTTGGAAAAAAAAAAAAAAAAAGGGAGCTGATGCTGACCTCCAGTGACACTCCCCAGAGTGATGCCTCGAAGGGTTTGCTAGGAAGAGGAATCCATTCTGCTGCAAGCTGGAATTCTGAAGGTTCAGAACTGGGATGGAATTTCCAGACTCCAGGCCAGAGTGTCATAGTTTGTCTCCAAAAGGCAGAACTGACAAGCACTCTGGGGAGAAGTCAACTAAGCCTGCCCTTGCAGACAGCTTCCAAAATTGGAGAGAAAACACAGTTGAGACATCTCACACAGGGCATTGTCCATCCAGAAGGATTCTCTATTGCCTTTAATAAACATTAAAGTCTCGCTTGTCAGAGTAGAGCATATAGCAGCAACAGTATCTGTGGATTCGCGCCTGGGAGGTCTGGAAGAAAGAACAAAAGATGAGTGGGGAGAAAAAATGTAACTGAACTGGATTTTTTTAAAAAATGAAAGTGTTACAATTAGCTAATTGGGCCCAGTTCTCCTGGCACTGTATCTTTATATTCCCCACTGTGCTCAGAACTCTCCTTGACTTCAAAGGAAACTCCGGTGCCTGGAGAATTGGAACCCATGTTTATCAAGTGCTTTGAACATGTAAAGTGCTATTTAAATGCTAAGTATTATTATTATTAGCTTAAATTTTAAATATTTTCTATGGGGAGTTTTAATGGGTTTGTGGGTCTCATTTTATGCCCCAGGGCAGCCTGTCTCCTAAATCCTACCATGATTCAGACTTTGGTGAGCAAGGAAGGAAATATAACATACCTTTTCGGGGAAAGCAAACCCCAATCCACCACCTTGTCCTTGTAAATTGTATTTTCCAGGAAGATGAACACTGTCAATCAGATGCTGTCAGTTTATGGGAGAACATGTCTCCAGAGCTAATTGAAATACGGGATCTTTCCAGGCACACTTGATAGAGTTATCACGTTACAGATTTTCTTTGACTCTGCATCTCGATTCATTCCTTTGTACCGTTTCCAGACTTCTTCATAAAACAGAAATTAGACACGTTCTTGACACTGGGATTTCATGAAGAAGCAATCAAATCCAAATTACTTGGAGGAAGGAAAAGACTATAAAATGACAAAGCAAGATTGAAAGGAAGGAACTTCCTCGAGTACCCAGTTCATAAATTAATTTGGTTATTGGGTCACATTGTGCAAGAGAGAATCATCTGAATTTAAAAGATTTTGAGCTGGAAAGAGTCCTGAAAGGTCAGCAAGGTCTTCCACATTTTACAGATGAGAAAACTACCGAGGACAATGACTTGCCTTTGGTTACACAGTAAATAATGTTACTAAGATTTGAATCCAGGTCTTCTCACCCTAATTCCAGGATGCTTTCTAAAAAACTATACTTCCTCAAAAGGACATGGATCAACTCCATTCAATGCCATGCCTGAGGATTGACCTCAGACAATATAGATGCTTAATAAATCACATCTTAGAAAGATTCTATGTCTCAGAGATGGGAGAGGTCTTAGAAGAGAGAATGTCAGAACTAGTAGGGTCCTTAGAACAAGGAATGTCAGAGCTGAGGACCTTAAAACAGGTAGAACCGGGAGCCTTCTTAGGACTGGGGATGTCAGAGCTAGGAGAGACCTTAGAATTCTGATTAGCAGAGCTAGAAGAGACCTTCACATCCAAACTTTCCCTTTTGAATCCCTTCTTTCCCAGAAACAGAAACAGAGGCTCAATGAAGGAAAAAATACTTTCCCAAAGTCTCAAATCCAGGATATGACATCTAAACTTTCCTAACTCCAGATGCAGCATTTTCCTCAATATACTCTACAGACTGTTTTTTTTTTTTCTGGTCCTTGGTCACTTTCCCCAATCACAGATTAAAAACAATGGAGACAAATCTGTACCTCTGTAGCCTCTGGCATCTTAGAAATATAGCCCTGTAGGAAGCTTTTAAACTTTCATTTATTTCTCATCTTTTCCATCAATGGTTTATTTACCTGAATTGACTTCACTTAGACAATGAAATTAAGCTATACAGGAATTCATTCAATGTCTCTTACCTTGGATAATATGTTTTGGAGATTTTTTTTTAAGTATTTTATAAAACTTGAAGTCAAAAACCTGAAGAAGAAAAAAAAAAGAAATGTGGTATCCAAACAATAGGCAGCTCTCAAACCCAAAATGGAACCTCCATCAGAGCAGAAATGATCTTCAGTTTACTATTATAACCACAGAGTCATGTTTTAAAGTCATATACTGATGGATTTCATAGTGGCGGATGGGCCAAGGCAAAGGCCCACTAATGAAAATCTGGCTCCAAAAGTCTGTTACTTCATCAATGAGAACTGTCCTGCCATTGTAACCCTTCTGTGCCTTAGAAGATCTTCCTATTAGGTATAATGGTGGAAGGAAAAGAGCGTTCGATCTGGCATTAAAGGACATGGGTTCCGGGAGACCTTGGCTAAATCACTTAAACCTTCCAGTTGTATTATCAATAAAATGACGTGAGGTTGAACAATCTGTCCTCTAAGGTCATTTTTACCTCTAGACCTATAATCTTTTGAGTAATCACACATAAAAAGTTCACAGCTGGCAAACACCTTTCTGAAATGACTTCCCTGAAATGAGTTGGGTTGGCCTTTTGCTGTCTGCCATCTGGACCACACTCAGAATATCTCCAGTTTATAGGATGTGCCAGAATTCGTGTCAATGGGTCAGCTTCCAAGAAACAAGGCTCACCTTCATACCATGATGAGGACTTCAAGATCTACAATACTCTTTGATACAATTTTTTAAACAAGCTTTTTGATTTTCCTAGTCCAGAATTTCCCTCTCCCAATCCTGAACAGCAACTTTTCCATTCTCTATAATAGCCAAAGAACCATATTTAAAATCATAGAGATGATAGACTAGTTGATTTGATGGTGGTAAGGTGGGCTAAGACCAGGGCCTCTTAATGAGCATCTGGAAATGAGATAGTAAGGAACTTTGTGTCTGAAGCTATAAAGGACCTCAGAAGTCATCTAGTCAATTCACTCATTCTTACAAATAAGGAAACCGAGGCTCAAGGAGTTGAGACAATTTATCCATGATCACATGGGCAATAACTATCTAAGACAGTATTAAATTCAGCTATAGTATTAGAAATAATAGCAGTTTTAACCTCCAGAATTCTGATGAGGAAAAAAAAAAAAAACAACATAGTTTAACTGCCCTTGACTTCATTGACAAGTTAAGTAAGAGTAAAGAGAGTGAGTCCAGAGGTATAATTGTCTGCTTTATCACTTTCTGTTTTTGACCCTCAGTTGTTTGTTGTTATTGTTGTTGTTGTTTGTTTGTTTGTAAAATGAGGTTGGAAGAGATGATACTCAAGATATATGGAGGATGGAGAGCTAAAAGAACTCAATGAGAAGGAGCCACATTGAATAGAGATAATCTACCTCTTGTTGTTAGCATTGGAAGAGTACTAAATTTGGATTCTAGAAGTCCTGGGTTCAAATCTCAACTTCTCTATAAGCGATATGACTTGAGTGAATCACTTTTTTTTTTCCCCTCTGGGTCTGAATTACCTCATCTAAAAAAGCAGAGGGTCAGATTAGATAAGCTCCAAGATCACTTCCAGTTTTAAAATGTTATGATTTTATATATTGATCCAAGATAATTTAATAGAATTGGGATGGAAAATGCCATCTGTATCCAGAGAGAGGACTATGGAGACTGAATGAAGATCAAAGCATATTATTTTTACCTCTTTTTAAAATTTGTTTTATTTTTCTTGTGTTTTTTCCCTTTTGTTCTGATTTTTTTTTTTTACAACATGACTAATATAGAAATTTAATATATTAAATTTGTGGTACATATATAACATATCATTGCTGTCTTAGGGGAAGAGAAAGGAGGGAAGGAAAAGAGAAAAGAAAATTTGGAACTCAAATCTTACAAAAATGAATGTTGAAAGCTATATGAAATTGGAAAAAAAATACTATTTTTAATAAAGCTTTTAATTTTCAAAACATATGCAACGATAATTTGACAACATTGACCCTTGCATAGCCTTTTGTTTCAGATTTTCTCCTCCTTCCCCCATCCCCTTCCCTAGATGGCAAGCAATTCCATATATGTTAAACATGATAAAATACTATTGAATAAAATAAATAAGTAAGCTATTTAAATTATATCAAAGAGATGCATCACAAGAAAAAAAATATGATTTTAGTTACCCTATATAATAGAAGGGAATACAAAAGCATTTCTCTTCAAGAATTCTTTTCATGCTCATCCCACTAACATGATACTCCAAAAAACCCTGAGTATGAATCAATAACACTACGCACAATTTCCTAATTAGAATCTGAAGCCTAACCCTTCTTTATCACAACTCTGACCTAGTCTACAACTATAACAACTCCTTCATGCTAGACTTCCCTTCCTAAGAGAAGGAGATATAAGGAATAGAGTCATAGAGCAGAAGACTTGAATTCAAATCCTGCTTGTTCATGCTTCTAGATGATTAAGGACAAATGATTTAATTTGAGTTTTAGATTCCCTATCTGTAAAATGGGAGTGCAGGTAATAATAGGACTCACCTCAATGAATTGTTTTAAGGATCTATAAAGTGTTCTGCAAATTAAAAAAAAAAAAACATTATATAAGTATTAGTTGTTGTTGTTATCATTATTCTCCAAATTGGTTTGAATGAGTGAGGTTTAACTGTAGTGATAATAAATAATGATAATTATAAGCACCATCAGTTGAAATGAACACAAAGTAATTATCATCATAATCCATATCCCCTGCTAGCTGCTGGAGGACACAGCTAGCAATTCTCATTGGCAGCCAACGCCAGAGGAAACCCAACAATACTTTAAAGGGCCGCCACAGTGGTCCCTGGAATTAAAAGGAAAGAGGAACTGGATACTGAAATCCATCAATCACACCTGTGCCTATGGGTGGTATTTTCCCTTTTTACTTTTGGATATCTTTAGCCTTTAATTGGTGGTGGAGATTTTAATTAAGAACTCAATAAAATAAAAACCATGTATTAAACCCAAAGGTGCAAATCAAGCAGTCCCTGGCTTCAAGGTACTTCCCTTCTACTGGGGGAAGAAGGGGCTGTAAGATATATATGTAGTTAATTAAATGCAAAGTTTTGCATTTTCCTGACCAATGATTTCATTAGCATGGGTAACTGCCAGGGAAAGCACTCCCCTCACTAACACAGATTGGAAACTTCTCAGTAATTTATACTCTCCAGGAGTAGCCTTGGGCATTAAGAGATTAAGCGATTTGCTCAGGATCACAAACCCAGTTTATGCCAGAGCAGGAAACTAAACCCAGGTCATGGAGTCATAAATCAAGAAGCAAAAGGACCACAGAGTTCACCTCGTTCCCCCTCACCCCCCACCCCCACCCCATTTCATAGAAAAAGTAACTGGTAAAGTCAAGTAAGACCCTGGCCCAGGGTCAGATAGGTAGTAAATGTGATGGTTGTTTATTCTTCAGTCTCAAAAAGGTCTATGGCACCAGAAGGGTGATGTCTTGACTTGTAAGTGAATTGGATTTAAAGGAGGCCTGTGCAAAGTCACCGGGCTTCACTCTCTCCTCCAAGGCCATCTAAATCCAGTGGGCAAGACCTAGATCAGGACGACTGAGGATGACTCCAGATGCAGTGGGGGAGATCTTGGTCTTTTTAAAAAACTAAGGTCTTTCCTAGATCTTGATTTGTCTAAGGCAACACCCATTCAGTGATTTAAAACTAGGTAAAGAAAAAAGAAAAAGAAAAAAAATGTCATAGATGGGATTTGAATCCAGATCCTCTGATTCTAAAGCTGATGGCTTTTTTCTATATATGTATGTATATATACAAAGCCATACAAATATGCATATGCAAGGTTATTCAGATAGTTATACACATGTAGTTATTTGTTATGGTTATTTGTTTATATAAACAAAAAGTTATACAAATAGATATACAATTATCCAAATATAGATACAAAGTTATACAACTATATCATATATATATACAGTCATACAAATACATATATGCATATATATAAAGTTATGTAATTATAGATATGCAAAGTTATACATATTTTCAGTTATACAAATATAGATATACAAAATTACACAAACTACATTACATGTATATATATACAAATAAAGATATATGAAGTCACATAAATACACACATGCTCACTTGTATATACAAAGTTATATAAATTTATACTGTATCAATATACATACATATACAGCAAAGTTATACTAGATAAAGATGGAACAGCTAGGTGGCACAGGGTAAATAGATTACTGGAATCTGGAGTCAGGGAGATTTGAATTCAAATCCAACCACAGACTGTAGCTGTGAGACTCTGGGCAAGTCACTTAATCTTATTTGTCACAGTTTCCTCGTCTGTTAAAATGAGCTAGAGAAGGAAATAACAAATCAGTATCTCTGCCAAGAAGACCCCAAATGGGGTCACAAAAAGTCAGACATGATTGAACAGCAAGCACGATCTTTAACAATCCTGGAGACGAGACCAGGCCTCCCATAGGATGTGAGCTGAGTGAATGAGCTGGGTTTTGACAGATCTTGCAGGTTCTATAAGGCAGAGGTAAGAAGGTAGTACATTCTAGGTATTAAAGATATAGATGCATGGCGATATCACTAGAGATAATCCTAGATGACATTCTATATCGCATTGTAGTTACAAAACACTTTCACACCCAGTGTCTCCTTTTATCCTGTGATGAAAGCAGGACAGGTAGGCTTATTATCCACATTTTACAAATCAGGAAACTGAGATTAAAGAGGAAATTGCATCAGGAGATCAGCACATAGCTATTTGATCCCAAACCTAGGACTTCTGCTGTCCCTCACCGGTGGCCATCCAGTCAGTAGTCTGTTCTGTTGTTAATATTCTACTCATCAATAGTCAGAAAATGGGAGAAAGTGGCACAGACGCTGGAGAGCCATCTGTCAGGTTTGCTAGAGAAGAGATTCCTGCCCTGGATGGGGGAGGTGTAAGGTCTTTTTTAACTCTTTGTTTTCAATGATTCTACAAAGCTCCTTTCCTAACAAGACACTTAAAAGTACGATTTGACACCTGCCTTTCTGCCTTTCCCAAAATTATAGTCTGCCCATGCTTAAAACTTAAATCAGACCCTTAAAAAGTGCTTGACATAGTACCTGGCACATAGTAGGTGCTTAATTGATCTCGATTGATTGATCATTAAGAATTGGCATTTAGAGAGCACTTGGAGATTTGTAAATCATTTGACATCTATTATTTCATCTGACCAATAAGGCTGAGAGAAAGGTAGCATAGTTATTATCAGAAATATGACTGGAATGGAGAGATGGGAGCTTTGCTCCAGGGTGCTGAATTTGAAGGGCACTGGTAACACCTGAAGTCTTCAGCACAGGAACAAAAGAGCTTAGCGTGTATTTAGCATGGATAAGAAGTTAAAATAGGAAGCTGCCAGATAGAAAGCTGAGTTTAGCTTCAAAGCCACCCTCACACATGGTGACCTCCTAAGCAATTACTTCATACCTATTTCCAAGACCTCTCCCTCCACTATGGGTTGACATCTTGTTCTCAATGGCCATTGGGGTACCTTTTATGATCACTTTTTCTTTGGCATGTTTGTTGTGCTTGGCTAGGCACAAAAATTCTTGGTTGGGGTGCTAGATATCATTTTCATTCCCATTTTATAAATGAACAAACTGAGGTTCATGGATGTTTAGTGACTTATTCAAATCTAACTCTTAATCCCCTTTCTTGAGAAGTCTTTCTAAAAAAAAAAAAAAAAAGCCACCACTCCCAAGTGGAACAAAGCATTATGGAGAGGCAGTGGACATAGGAAATAGCTATTGGACATGAAGCCAGGAAGATCTATCTTCACACCCTGTCCTTGACTATTGACTGTGTGATCATGGGCAAATCATATTCACTTCCCTGACCTCAGGCAGCTGTTGAAACCAATGAAACCTATGAACTCTGTTTAGTCTTAGAATTTTGCATCTGTGTCTGGTGGAGGACATTCCCACACCAGGGACTTCCTATCTGGCTTGTAGATCAATTGACTTTGTTACATGGAAAGGTTCTTATCTGTAAAATGGGAACAATGGTACTTGGCAGGATGCTGGTGAAGTTCAAAAGAGATGATAAATGTGATTTAGAAAGTGTTTTGCAAGGTTCAAGGCAGAGACAAACATGTTATTATTATTACTAGTTGACTCATTAGCAAGGATTAGTTTATCTGATCATTGCCTCTTTTTATCACTAATCAGAAGGGGAAATGAGACCTACTACTAGGAGGGTTTGGTGAGTGGATGAGGGAAGGGGAAAGGAAGATGTTTTCCTCAGATGCCTGAGAACCATTGAAGGGAGGAGTCTCAATAGCCTGTGGGCAGGGTTAAACTGCTAATCTACTTTTGTTAGGTCCTGAGCTTGTAAATCTACTTGTCTAGAGACCCTCAAAGAGTTGTGATAAATGCTTTCTGGGAATTTCTTCCAGGACTTTTTATTTTTTTTCTTCTTTTCAATGATGTTCTTTATAATAAACTACAAGGAGGAATAACATGAAAGGCTAAGAGGTGCCTTTTATGTCACTTTTTTCTGAGGGATGTCTGTTGTATTTGACCAGACACAAAAATTCTTGGTTGTAGTGATAGATATTATTTTCATCCCCATTTTATAGATGAACAATCTGAGATTCATAGATATTTTTTTAATCTTTTAAAAACTTTTTCATGTCCCAATAAGGGACGAGTCCGGATAATAATACATTGAGCTACTAAATGTTTTCATCATTCTATAATGTACGCATGGTTCTCTTGCTTATTAGTGCTTCTGAGTAGAAATAAATCAACTCTCCTATACTCCAAAATAAATAAATATGCAAGCAAAACAGACATAAGCACAACAGTATTTTTTTAAAAAGAAAATTGAGATTTAGTGACTTGCCCATAGTCACAAGGTTTGTAAATGTCTGAGGCCAGATTTAAATTCAGATTCTCCTGACTCCAGAATAGTGTAGGGCCACTAGGCTTCCTTATCTGAGCTATTTCTCCTGATGGTTTGGAGGATGTGGGGGATTTGAACTGAAAAGATCCCTTATCTCAGAAGACAAAATGCTGAAGCACTACAGGTATTGTCATTCCCATATAAGGGAATAAAGTACTTATAGATAAGGGAAGCTAGGTAACTCAGGTAAAGTCCTGACCTAGGGTCATAGAACTGCTTATTTACTTGGCAATTTTGCTCATATTTTCTATCATATCATCCTTACAACTAGATCTACCTCCATCATCACCGCCATCATTAATAGTTTCATTCATCCCGAAAAGACTTTTAAGGAACCTTCTACAGATATGTTGTCTCATTGATCTTCACAAGTAGGAAAGAAATGACTAGCCCAGATAAAGTTCAAAAAATTTAAATTAACTGAGGTTAATAAATTGAATATGGATCTAAAATTTAGAGGCCTGAAAGAGACCTTATAGGCCATAAGGTCCAATTTTATCTTGTAGGTGAGGAAACTGAGGCACAAGGATGGTAAATGATTTTTCTCACCATCACAAAACTGATAAATAGCTGAAGGAGGATTCAAAGTCAGATTTTTCCTGATTTTAGGTCCTAGTGTTTTACCCACTACTCCATATTGCCTTGTTTCTGAATCAGATGGGAGTGCAGTAGAGTGAGGCAAGGAGGTAAGAAGGAATGGATGAGGGGAAAAAGAAAGAAGAACTAGAAAGCATTAAGATCTCTAAAGGCAGAGAGCAGAGAGAAGAGGAAAACATGAGAAGAGGCTATGATGTTATCTTTGACCCGAAGATTATGAAACTGCAGCGATAAGTGATGGATCATGGGACCCCATCTCTCTGAGAACAGCCAATCATATAATCCCCAGCATGGACCACGTGCAATGCAAAGCCCTTGGGGGGGAAAAAGGTCTTTGACTTTCTAAATTGGCCTGTAAATCTTGGTATAGTTTTCAGGGTTTAAGAATTTTATTTTATCTGGATTAAAGTCATGTTCTGCTTTGGCATCAGGAGGCGTTTATGACTGTTAAAACAGGAATTGAAAAATATAGTCCTGGAACCAACTCAGCTATACTCACTCCTGCCAAACTCACAGGGGTTGGCTATGGGGGCCAGGCAGAAGTTTTTTTTTTTTTTCCTCCCTTTTTTTCCCCCTCCTTCTCCCCTGGCAGCTATGGTATTTCTTGATAAAGCTGGAATTAGCTGTAACCAACAGTAAGCCCAATTGCTTTGGAGGATGTGATACAAAGACAGCTTTTATCTCTATTAATGTGGCCTTAATTTCTCTCTCTCTTTCTCCTCCCCCCCCATCTTCTAGTTCCATTCCATCTGATACCCCTAAACCCCTTTGAAGCACATCCTTCTTATATTAGTTTAAAATGTTCTCACAATGTCATATGTTCTGTTTCTTAACTTCCATCCCACCTAGATGGGTGCTGGCATAATATTTTTGGTTAATCGAGATTGGGTGACAGTATCACTTCTAGGTATGAAAATGAATTTTACATGTTGTACTCTTCTTGGTGTAGGATTTTGAAATCATGGCATCTTTTCTTTGCCTATTTTCAAATTAATCTCTGTTCCCTTTTGCTTTTTAACAACAGCTCACATTTCCTTTAATACTCAGTACTTTTCAATTCCTTTGCATGAGGTAATCCTGGGGGGATGCTTGTGGTACCCATTTTACAGATGAGAAAACTTAAGGTCAAGAAGAGGCTCGAGAGAATCCAGTGAGTTGCCTTAACAGTGGGTCAGGGGTGGGACTAGCTGAGTCATTTGATTCTCTTTAGATCTAAATTGAGACCAAGCTTTAAGAATAGTTGATGTTTATAAATAGCTCTCTAAAGTTGACCTTTCTGGGCCTACTTTGTATGTATTTCTATCTACTTATTTCTCTTCTCTCATCACTATTAGAATGTAAGCTCCTTGAGGTCAAGTGGTATTTCTTTCTTTTTTCTTTTCTTTTCTTTTCTTTTCTTTTTTTTTTTTTTTGCCTTTGTATCCCCTGTTATTTGTAGGCATGAGTAGGTGGTTAATAAATAAATATGTTGAATGCAAATCTTTAAAATGAAGAGATTGGACTAGATGACCATTTCTAGGGTTCTATATATTATTGTCATGGTAGGAATATAAAAGAAAAACTCTGAGATACATTTGCTAGTCAACAGATTTTTTACTTCCAATGCAAACACAGAGATAATGACAGAGACAGATATAGACAGTGAGAGAAACAGAGAAAGAGAGATTTCTGAGTATGAAGCTTTATTTCACTACACTGGTGAGCTATGTCTCTCTTCCCCATCTCTTCCTCCTTTCTCCCTTCTTCCTTGTCCTCCTGTCTCTCTCTTTCTATTTCTCTCTCTCTCCTTCTCCCTGTAGATAGACAGGTAGATAGGCAGATAGATAAATAAATAGATATGTCTTGGGAGTTTTAAATGATAGGTAGCAAAAGACCAAGTAATCTCAAATTTCTTTCTTCCCCAAAAGATAATGCAATGATACTCAAAGCCTGTAACATGTAAAAATCCACCCAAAAATGAAAGGAAGGGACATTTGTACAAGCTGAGTTGTGTCTACAGAATTAGAATGAACAGTTGGAATAATTTTAGTGCTTAAAAATGTGAAACACTGAATAATTTCTCCATAAAGTAGGATGGGAAATGCTATTTTCCTAAAAAAAAAAAAAATAGCAAAAGGAAATTTAGGGATCTGTAGAATGAGGGGGATGAGAACATTTCTAAGTGATCTCTAAGACCTTCTCCCATTTCTGACATTGTTGATTCCAAGGTCCCTCCCAATTCTGATTCTTTTAATCCTTTTTTGCTTTGATATTTCCCTGTTCTAAGGCCCTCTCAGTCCTGGCATTCTGTGTTCCAAGTTTTTTCTCTGTGTTGTTTCTCCTGGTTAAACCATCCTCCACACAGCTAACTGGCAATGTGATTTCCTAAAGTGAAGATTTGTCCACATATTGCCTCTCCTTTCCCATAAACTCTAATGGCTCCCTATTACCTCCAGGATTTAATATAAAGCCTTTAGTTTATTTTTTTTTTTAATTTAAAGCCCTACCAGCTCTGACACCCTCTATTTCAAGACCCCTCCCAGCTCTGACACTCCCCCGACCTGCCCTGATAATCCCTGTTCTGATAATCCTCCCAACTCTGACATTCTATTTTCAATTCTATGAACAATTTAAAATTACTTACCAAACACCTACTATGTGTCTGGCGGTGTGCTAGGTCATGGAGCAAAAACAAAATAAAAACAAAAACAATATTCTTATACTCCAGGACCTTACTTCTTCTAGGGGAATTCATCAGGATCCCTCACAGCCCTGTCATTCCAGATTCATTTTTGTGTTTAAAGTCTCTTACAGCTATAAAAATGAAAAAAAAAATGCATGAACAAATGAATGCATAAATGAGATCATGCTTTTGTGTATTCATTCTACTAAAATCCATGTTAAAAAAAAAAAACTGAAATTGACATGACCTATTGGGGGTGGGGCAGGGAATGAGAAGGTCCCAGGCAGGAGACATTACATTTTCTTCTCCTCTTCAAATTAAAAATAAGTAGTCATTTCTCTCCCCATCTCCTTTTCATTGTTTTGTCCTCTCTCTATCTCTTTTCCTTTGTCTTTACTTGGATCATTTAGATTCTGTGGCCACGTGGACATTTTTCTCTTGGTACTTGCTGGGGTATTTTGTTCTTTGAGATTTCTGGGAGGCAAACTGCCCCTGTGACCGACCTCACGTGGGTAGACAACACACACCCCACTTTGTATCTGCAGAGCAGAGGGGGCTGTTGCTGCTTTAGTCACAGCAATCCAGCAGTGGCTGAGAATTTATGAGATGAAGGAGAACTGCTTTGAAGAAAGACCCCTTGTCTGTGGGGTTTTTTTTTTTTTTTTTTTGCCATTTTAATGGTGTGTGGAGGTGGAGGGAGGCGGGGGAGGGGAGGGAAAGGAAGAGGGGAGCTAGAGGAATGGAGTTTGAGTTGAGGTTAGAGAAAGAAATGAACTGAGGCAACCTAGGTTCTGATGAAGAAGAGTGAAAATTGAACAGACCACCCACCTCCAGGCAGGCACTCAGCACAGTAATCCAGAGTTTTCAGGGGGTCACGTTCAGTCATTCCTGGGGAGATGGGAAAAAGGCCTTCCAAGAATCCTCCCTTCCTTTCCCTTACGGTGACAATAAGAGTCAGAGATAATTGGGAGTATAAGGCTGTGTTAGTGTCAGGCGGTACAATTTAATTGGCAAGACTAATTATTTATTTGGTTTCAAGGGAGGCATCCTGCCTTCATTAAAATCATTAGTGCCCAACAGTCAATGGAAATGTTTGGAAATTCAGAAGTATGTTTGAAAGAGGATCGTCTTCAATTGAACCAATCAACAAACATTTATCAAGTGCCTACTATGTGCCCAGTGCAGTGCTAGATTTTTGGATGTAACCACATCAAACTAAAGCAATCCCCATCCTGCAGGGAATCAGAGTGGAAAGTGTGTACTTGATATAGATAAATTTCAAAAAGAGATACCTCGAGGAGCTAAAGAAATCAGAAAAGGCCTAGAAGAAGAAGAGGTATCACCGTGAGCTATGCTTTGGACAAAGCTAGGGAAACTACAAAATGGCGGTGAGCAGGCATGGGCCACCAACCTGAAAAGCCAGGAGATAGAATGACGATGAAACTTTTTAGTCATATCCGCTCAGGAAGACTGTCCCCCAAGTCAAGGAGAGCTGGTGACTTGCATTATGGGCAAGAATGATCATATGTAGGAAGTCCTAGATGCCTACACTATTAAAGAAGTCGGTTTCATAGCTAGGTTCAGTCAACACTTTCTTGCTTAATGCCTGTAATCAAAGTATAAGGTCTTAAGTTAACAGACTATTCCACTTTACATTAGAAATCTTTTTTTTTTTAAATCCCACAATTCATGAATGTGCTAATTGTTCATTCCACTGTACTGCAGGTATTAGCTTGTGTTTTGTCTTTAACCAAAACATCTTTGCCAAGCCAAAACATCTGAATAACAAGAGAAAAATTCACTTAATCATCTAGATGGTTTGCCTTTACTCCATGAAGCCAAACCCCCAGTTAGACTGAAACTGAGCGCTCTGGGCAGAGTTCTAGGTCAACTTTTTAGTTGTTCCTACATGGTCAGGGTGTTGTGTAGACACAGCCTGAGTCCACCAGAGTCCACTTACTATAGAGGGATTGGTTCAGAATTCTTTAATATGGGGCTTCTGCTCAGGAAAAGAGCATTCAGTCTCTGGTTACCAGGCCCTATTTGTCTAAGTAGCAGCCCAGGTATGCAAAGCAATCCTGCTGCCTTTTATCTCCCCTCATGAGTCAACTATGGTAATTACCTAAAGCTAAAGCCAAAAATACGACTTAAAGCTAAACAGAAATACATGCAATTATGTTTCTCTTTTAAGATAAGAAAAAAGTAATTCTAGATTTTTCCAGGTAATTATTGTTATTATTTATCATTTTCTAAGCATTAGTGGGAAACTAAGAACCTTAGGAAGTCACCAGAAAAAGCCTAAAAGCTTGGATATTGAAGCCATGTTTACTCTAGATCAATTCAAGGGGGGAGGGAAGGCTATGCACCACCCCACTGCCTCCAATATACATATTCTCCCTTCATATTGCCACTCTCCCAAAGGTGCTTACAAATACCTGAAAAATAAGGAAGTTAAGCCCTGAAGTAGGAATCTGGAGAAAGAGTCCCTTTCATGGTCAGATGAGTCAGAATTCTAGAACTTTGGGTATTAAAAGAGACCTTAGAGATAGGTCATCTAATCCAGAGCAAAATTCAGGCCACAGTTTGCCATTCAAATCAATCAATATGAATTTATTGATCACTTAATATATAGCAGGTGCTATGTTAGAATATAAAAGTGAAAAAAAATATCCTGCCTCTCCTCCCCCATAAATTCTAATAGCTCTCTATTATCTCTATGATCTAATGTAAAGTCTTTAGTTTTTTGTTTTTTGTTTTTTTCATTTAAAGCCCTCCCAGTCCTCACCTTTCCTGTTTTAAGGCTCCTCCTGGCCCTGATATAACCTGTTCTCATGGTTTTCTCAGCTTTGACATCCCCTGTTCTAAAGCCTCTGCCAGCCTTGACATCCCTTGTTCTAAGGCCCCTGTAGCCACTGTGGCAGAAAGCCACAGGCTTAGAGAGCCAGGGCTTAGAATCTGCCCCTGTCACTTGCAATGTGTGTGACATCTCTGCAAAATGAAGGGATTGGATTAGATGAGCTCTCAGGTTCTTTCTGACTCTCAATCAGTGATCCTTGAAAAAGCAAAGTGATTTACCCAAGATCCCACAGTAATGCCTGTGGCAGTGTCAACTTCAGTTGCAGGTGTCTGGAGTCATAGAGAGACCAGGGCTTTGTCTCCCAGACCACACCCAGCTTTTAATAAATTTGTGGGGATTTTAAAAATAAAGTGAGACAGGAAGGGGGAGGAAGAGGAGAGAGAAAGATATAGAGAGACAGAGACAGAGAGACAGAAAGAAAAAGAGCATGATAGAGATAGAAACAGAGAGACCAAAAAACAGATAGAGACAGATAGAGATAGAGAGAAGACAGAGAAACAGATGTACAAAGAATCAAAGAGAGAAGGAAGGGAAGGAGACATGGGAAAGAGAAAAGAGAGAAAGGGAACAGAGACACAGAGATATAGAGCCAGAGAGATCAAATATCATATCGGAAATCAAACAAGAAGGCAGCAAGAACTAGTTCTGTTCCTTGCCAGTACCAGCAAACCTTCAACTCCTGGGAATGAAACCTCTGCTTTCCCGGAGACGTCAAGTCACTACAAGTACCTACTTTTAAAAGGGATTACGGAGGAAATCCTCTTTTATTACCACTTGCTGCTTTTGGCAATTTAAGATATTAGCCTGATGAGGAATTACAGCTCCCTAATAAAATATCTCAACTTGGGTTGAGCTTAATTGTTCCAATAGCTAGTAATGGCATTTTGCTTCTGCGATAGGACATCCCTCAGCCAGCGGAGCCCATCTGGAAAATCACTTCCCTGTTAATGTTTGAAGAATGGCACAGAAGGCATCTATTTCTTTTCTTCCATCCCAGAGTCAATCTGGAGACAGTGAATTCATAAAACAACCAAAAATAGATTCAGATCACAGAAAGTAAGCTGTAGGAAAAAGGGTGGTAGGTGTGGGACCCAGAGGACCTGGGTTTGAATTTCAACTCTATGACTTAGTGCTTAGAAGTCCTTGGGAGGAGTTCAGCTCTCTGTGCTTTGGTTTGTTCCTCCACAAATAAAAAGGGGTGGGGAAGGGAAAGGTGGTGGGAGGTTATGCCTGAAGTGTCATGTATAGAGTGGTGAGGATATGTCCAGATTGGATTCAGGAAGCCCTGAGTTTAAATCTAATCTCAGTTTAAATCTGAGTTTAAATGAGTAACCTTGGGCAAGTCACTTAAAGCATTTGCTTCAGTTTTCCCATCTGTAAAAGGGAAAGATAATAGCATTTACCTCCCAGAGTTGTTCTGATGATCAAATGAGATAATAATTATAAAATTCTTAATGTTACCCGACACACAGTAAACATTATATGAATGTTAGCCATGATGATTATCGTGTCACAGAATTACATATAAGTTATAGTCAGTAAACATTTATGACATTTCAAGCACTCTGCTAACTGCTGAGGATACAAATATGAAAGAAGGCAATTCCTGCCCTCAGGGAGCTTACAATTTAATGGGGAAAGATAACACAAAAAGAAGCTAAAAATGTGACAGAAGGAGTGGAGGCATGGGGAGGGAAGTCAGAGATATACCAGTTGGTGCAACAGGATGAGAAAGATGTTCTGAGCCTCCTTAAATGGAGCCTTGGGAGTTCATGGTTCCACCATTTAATAAGTGAGACAGAGGTGACATCTTACAGGATGATGAAGTTTTCTTAGTAAAGAGTGTTGTTCTGAAAGCTTGAAGCTTCCTATCTTAAGAATGTAGATTCTGTCAGTTTTTTGTCTTTCAATTCCTGAGCTCAGTGCCATAAAGATCTGCATTCAAGTACTGCTACTAATCCATAGTAGCTGAGCTAGAATGACCCGGAGCAAGTTATTGAATTTTTCCATGCTTTAGGAAATTTTCCAAACTTTGGAAAAGATGCTAAATTGCATTGGCAGAAGCAATGTCCTCATTTAGGGATTCCTTATGCCATAGAAATCACAAGTCTATTCCGATTAACTATCATGTTCCCTCAGTTCTTGTCACAGTGCTGTCCACACAGCAGGAACTTAACACATCAAGGAAGGACTGAAAATCTAATTCAGTTCTCCCTTTTGACCAATTTTTGAATGATGTGAATGAATGAATAATGAAGCATTAAGCCCTATGTCCTAATAAGTCTGGGATTACACATACAAAATTAGAAAAGTTAAACAGTGTCTGCCCTCATGAAGCTTGCGTTCTAATGGAGTGAAGGGAAAGGGAATGGCCAGAAAGTCACATGGAGGTCTGATTCTAAGACAAGTAAGTTAAAAAACAAACAAACAATACCCACAACTATAGGATGTATATGTTATAGGATCCAAGTAGGAAGGGTTGAGAAGAACAAAAGGTGTTCTTGTCTGGAAATTATCTAAAGATCTTCGTTTGATCCTAGGTCTCCAAATGCAGTGCCTGCAACATAGCAAGTGTTTGATAAATGCTCATTGACAGACAACCTGCTTACTGTCAAAGTTACCTTGGTAAAGTACAGGCCCATTCATGGCTCAGCTCTCCTTCACCATTCAATAATTCCAGGGACCCCTTATCCTCTCCAGGATCATATTAAAAAAAACCTGTGTTTCATAACCTGATCTTTCTACCTTCTCCAGTCTTTTTCACCTTATCTTGCTCTCCCCCACACCTATTAATCCCATGACAATTGCCTCTTTGCTGTTCCTCATCCAGGTTTCTACATCTCCCAACAATGATCATTTTCACTGGATTTACCCCATATCTGCAACTCTCTCCCTCCTCATCTCTAAATTCTCCTAGTTTCCCTGGATCCCTTGAAGTTTCAGAAAGCCTCACTTTCTGCAAATGCCTTTCCCAATTCTCCTTATTGCTAGGCCCTCCCCCCAGAGATCATAACATTACATTATAACATATCATAGCACTCGCTGCTGTTATGGGCCAGAACTCTGAAACAAGGATTCTTACAAGGTGTTGTCAGTGGAATTGATAAGACAATGGTTTTCTAGTTTAGCATGCTGATTAATAGTTCTCTACAAGATTCACACCTATGATAATTTAATGATGACATTAATAATGACAGCCAGTAATGACTGGATGAGATTCATTCCATCTTCAGTCAGGCTCCTGGTGGCTCTCCTGGGAGACTGGGGGACTTAGAGACATATTACTCTACTAAAAAGAAGGCTGCTCCAGAGCTCTCCAGAAAACCAAGGAGAACACTACATTTTGGCGCCTGAACATGGGACTAAGGATAAGGAGAGATCCAGAAAGTGGTAAATAGAAGGGACTAGATAGATTAACTACTTGGGGGAAAGGGTTTGGCTGTTTTTCTGCAGATGGAGAAGGAATTAGATGGGTGCCAATGAGCACTTGGAGAGAGACAGAAAAAAGAGAAAAAACCTCAAAACAAAGGAGAAGACCTAAGTAACATCTGACACTGAAAGAGCATGGCTGATAGAGACTATTGCAGGACTTCAAAACTTGCAGGGTTAATTGGATTCCCTGACACATGAAGTAATGGAAAATAGATTGGTTTTGGACTATTTCTAGGATTTATGGACATGTATAATTTCTTATGTTGATTAATGTTGTTTGTTACATCACTACTAGCCTGTGTTACTATGTGCTTATGTAATATCTCCCATGTTGATGGATTTATGTATACCTGTTTCAAATGAGACCCTTTTACAGAACTTCAAAACCCACAGGAATCATTGGATTCCTTGAAATGAAAAAAATGTTAATAAGACTGTTGCAGAACTTCAAAACCAGGAGTAATTATTGGATTCCCTGAGACACGTTAAGATTGTTGCAGGACTTGAAAACCATCAGGAATTATTGGATTCCCTAACACATGATAAGACTGATGCAGCGCTTCAAAACTTGCATGAATTATTGGATTCTCTGATACGTGAAGTAATGGACAATAGATTGGTTTTGGACTATTTCTAGGACTTATGGACATGTACAATTCCTCATGTTGATTCATGTTGTTTGTTTGTAATACCTCCCATGTTGATGGATTTATGTATACCTGTTTCAAATGAGACCCTTCAGAAACCTGCTAATCTGGTTTGATTCCTCATTTCCTTTGATGTTTTCATCTCCCTTCCTGAGACATCAGGGAGGTCATGATCATATCCTTTTTTTGATGTTTTCACCACCTTTTTTGAGAAGTCAGAGAGGGCATGATCACCTCATTTGGGGGGTTCTCACCTCCCTGAGAAGTCAGGGAGGGCATGACCACCTATGTTCTAAAACAAAAGAAAGCAGGAGACATTATGAGCCAGAACTCTGAAACAAGGATTCTTACAAGGTGTTAAATCAGTGGAATTGATAATACAATGGTTATCTAGTTTAGCATGGTGATTAATAGTTCTGTAGTTCAGTACATGGACTTAGTACTTAATGAAGTTCTACAAGATTCACAATGTAATTAAAATAGAGCATATAAGTGGGGACTGAGAGACAGATTTATTTCCATTGTCCACCTTTGTGGTGCCTGGAGGCTGAAGCACAAGCCCTCAAACTGAGAGCCAGATTCATTCATTTCATCTCATAGCACCATGGTGGCTGGCCTCCTGCACTTCCCCCACTGAGACCAAGGCCAGTCTCAAAGACTATCCATAAAGCTGGCCAGAGCCCGGGAAAAAAGACAAGATTTTGAAGTAGATAATAAGGGATTTGGACTTTAACACTTGGCTATTCTCATGATGATTACTAAACTGAAACAAAGGCTGGTCCAGAGACCTCCAGAAACCAAACAAGAACGCTACATTATGTTATATTATATTACCTTACATTATACTATTCTATATTATAGTGCCTTATATTATACTGTACTATATTATATTATATTATCTTATGTTATACTATACTATATTATATTACATTATCCTGTATTATATATTACATTACATTTTATTATACTATATGATATATAATGATGTTACATTGCCCTATATTATATTACCTTACATTATACTATGTTATATTATATTGAATTATCTTATATTACACTGTTATATTATTTTACTTTATATTTTACTACTATAGTATATAACATTGCTATAGCATAGTATAATATATGTTATATATTACATTATGCTATCTTATATTATATAACTTATTACACCCTATAGTATACTATATGACTACATGATAATATATTACCTTATATATCACATTACTTTCTATTATATTTTATATATATTATATTATACCATACCCTTCTCCAGTTTATTCTGTACATTTTTTGCTTGTACATAGTTGACTCCCCTATTAGACTGGGAGTTCTAAAAGGTCAGGTGTTGTGTTCTTTTTCTTCTTTAAAATAATATGTATGATGGTTCTCTCTGGGAGAATTGCAGGTTTCTTGGGGGGAGTTTTCTGGAGGCAGCCTTAGTATCAGTTCAGATCAATAATTACCCCAAATGCAGCCAGCTGGTAAAAATACAAATGTTTATTTCTCCTTCCAAGTCTTGTCTCTTTCCTTGGGCCCAGATAGCTAGATTCTTAGAGGCCTATCTTTCTGCTCAGTTCTGAGAGCTCCTGCAGCTTCATCCTTTGCTTCTGCTCCCTTCAGTCTCCAGAGCCAGCACCAAGTTGAATCTCTCTTGCCTTCCGAAGTAATTCTCTCCTGGCTCTAGCTCAACTCCAACCCGTGGCTTCTTTTGACTTGATGCTCTCTTCTCCATGTAATTTGGCTGAATTCTGACTGAGAGCCTCTGTCTGAATCTTATATATGAGAGAAAGGAATTGTGGGATACAAGAGAGAGAAAGAAGAATTATGAGTTTCTTCCCAGAGTGCTCTCTGGCCCTAAGAGCTTCAAGGGAGGTGTGAATTCACAAAGTTACAAAGTTTACTTTGTGAATCTCCCCTACTTGTGAACTCCAATGAGTAAAGGTGTGAACACAAGCATTGTATCAATTAGTTCTACTTAGTATCTTGCTTCAGGTTCTGGCCCAAAATATCTTCTTGTAAAATCAGATCAATAATCTATCAACTCTAATGAGTTAGCAGTTTGTAAAGATTCCAACATCTCCCCCTTTCTTTTGTTTTAGAACAGAGGGTGGTCATGACCTCCCTGACTTCTTAAGGAGGTGAGAACCCCCCAAAAAAGGTGATCACACCTTCCCTGACACCTCAGGAAGGGAGATGAAAACACCAAAGGAAATAGGAAGTCAAATCAGATTAGCGGGTTTCTGAAGGTGAAACAGGTACACATAAATCCATCAATATGGGCCAGAACTTTGAAACAGATATACATGGTATACATAAATCCATCAATATGGGAGGCATTACACATAATTTACATAAGCACATAGCAATATAACACAGGCTAGTAGTAATGTAACAAATAACATGAATCAACATGAAAATTTAAGTACTGCAATAGTCTCATAAACAATTTTCCATCTCAAGAAGTTCAATGATTCTTGCAATTACTTAAAACACATAAGCACATAGTAATATAACACAGGCTGTAGTAATGTAACAAATAACATGAATCAACCTGAGAATTTACACATGTCCATAAGTCCTAGAAATAGTCCAAAAGGATTCCATTGTCCATTAGTTCATGTGCCAGGAATCCTGTAAGCTCTGAAGTACAGCAAAAGTCTCATCAACAATTTTTCATCTCAAGGAATCCAATGATTCTTGCTGGTTTTTCAAGAACTGAAACAGTCTCATCCTGTGTTAGGAAATCCAATGATTCCTGAAGATTTTTAAAGTCCTTTCAACAGTCTCATTGTCAGCCATGCTTTTTCAGTGTCAGAGCTTCTTAAATCTCCTTTGTTTTGAAGTTTTTCTCTTTTTCTATTTCATCTCAGGAAATCCAATGATTGTTGCTGGTTTTTCAGGAACTGAAAGCCTAATTTCTGGATTGAGGAATTTTTTTTTCCCACTGGATCAGGATCAGAGGCTTTTCCACTGAAATCAGGATTGGAGCTTTTCCACTGAAATCCACTGGGGGGAAGGGATGGGGGGAGTGGTCTGTCTGCCCCACGTTGGGCGCCAAAATGTGGTATTTCTGTTCTTCTTTAAAATAATATAAGAGATGAATTCTTAGAGGCCTATCTATCAACTCTAATAAGTTAGCAGTTTGTAAAGATTCCAACAGTCAGGGACCATTTTTTTTCTTTTCTTTGTGTAAATAGAGCCAGGTACATAGTAGGTACTTAATAAATTCTAGTTGATTGATTGATTTATTCATAACTCTATTTGTCATTTTCTGGGTTTTCTGGGTCCTAGTTACTTCATTTGTAACATTATTGGTTTGTTTTGGTTGATATCTCAAGTTTTTTCTTGTTCTCAATCACAGACAACTAACTTTTTCACATCACAACTTTCCCCATTGTGGTTTTGATATATCATGGATTGACATGAGAAATTAAAGGGGAATAGGGGCAGGGATTTTGCAGAAGCCCTAGATGATGCATGACAAGTGATGACATAGATGATGCAGAAAAAGTTTAGAAACTCAGAAATGGCTAAAATATGTGTAGAGTATTATATAATAGCAACATATTTTATCTTTTAATACATAATTTCCTTCTCTGGTACAAATGGAAGGCCAAATGATTTTACATGGATTTTCCAGATCTTGGTCGTGCTGTGCCTGTAATCCCTGTGATATGGAAGGGAAAATTGTTAGTGAAGAAAGAGGTAAAATATCTCATGCTGAGTTTATATAGCAAATTAGCAGATTCAGAGGTCAGTGAACTAGGGCCTGTGGTCAATTCCCCACTGTTGTCTGATTCAGTACAACCTACAAGCTAAGAGTAGTTTTTATATTTTAAAATAAAGTTTTATTGGTTCTATTAGAATCAGGGCTGGGGATTAAACCCTGTGCTTCTCCTACCTGGTCTGTTTTAACACACTCTTTCCCTTCTAAAGCTTCTGCTGACACTAAGAGTCTTTGATTTTATGACTAAATAATCTGTGATTTCTTCAGTGGGAGAATTCCCTCTATCAATGCAGATGACTTAGTAGATAAATCCTAGGGAAGGATCTAACATGGTAATAATATCACTTTTAAGGTCACATAGTAATCAACAGAGGCAGGTTTGGTCTTCCTGACTCTAAGACAAACACTCCATCCATGCTGCCTTTAGTTGTATGAAATTTAGAATTGATTGTATGACATGGGAGACACTGGCCCAGGACCACCCAGCATGGTATGGCCTCATCAGAGAAGGTGCTGTGCTCTATGAGCGAAGCAGAATTGAGTTAGCTCAGAAGAAACCTGAGATGTGCAAAGCTAGAGAACCTACCCCAAATATTCATTGGGATTATTTGAGTCTGACCTGGAAGAGCATTGGACTGATTGTGACATCCTGTAAGTCAACACCAACATGGTGATGTCACTTTGATCCTTTTCAGGAAGGAAGGACAACAACCAACTGATCAACTATATAATCACATCTTAATTGTGAAACCAAATTAGTGATTTTCCTTTGAGAAATAATCCAAGATGGTCATTAATATCTCCCCCTAGTAAATAGTTTAGGTGGGGAATACCAGTCCAGTGTTTTCTGTTTACAAACCCTGAAATGAACCAGAATATATTGGCACAATGATTAGATTTATTAATCATAACAGCCAGCATTTATATAGGATCCTGTCAACTGGGAAATTTTCTCTCTCCCAAGGTAGGATATAAACCAGTGCCCTAAAGCAATCTGTTAATTAGTGGTAGCTAAACCCTTTTACTATACTGTAGTCTTAGAGAATGGGAACATCCCAAAGTGTGCTTAGTTTGAATGAAGGACATACTTTACTCCCCAGATGACATTTGTTTCTGTGAGGGCCTGAGGGACAAGTCAGCTCCTGAATTGGAAACAGAAAATTCAAGTTCTGATCCAAAAGTATTCATATGGGGAGTACCAGTCCATTGTATAATGCCCTATGATACTTATTGTTCCACGGTCAGTCCTAGTTGGGCTCACTTAAAGGCAATGTGTATAAAAAGCATTACTTTAGAACTGAAAGGGACTTTTTTGTTGTTCAGTCATTCTAGTCATGTCTGACTCTTCATGTGGGATTGTTTTTAGGCAAAGGTACTAGAGTGGTTTGCTATTGCCTTCTCCAATTCATTTTACAGGTGAAGAAACTGAGGCAAACAAGATTATGTGTCTTGCCAAGGATCACATAGCTAGTAAATATCTGAGGACAGATTTGAACTTAGGAAGATGAGTTTTCCTGACTCCAGAACAGTCAGGGCAGTTACTCAACTGTCCTAGAAGTCATCTAGTCCACTTCCTTGTATTATACATGAAGAAACAGTTCCACAGGGACAAAATCTACTGCTCCCCTCCCCCCCCCCCCAAAAAAAAAAAAAAAAAACAGTTTCTCTGATTCTCCCATTCCTTCCATGGGACCATGCTGCCTTCTTTCTGGGTCTCAGTTTCTCCTCATGTAAAATGAGGAGAAGATGGACTAAGTAATTAATGATGTCCCTTTTAGTTCTAAATCCTGATTCTATAAATGCATATCCCTCAATTAAATAGTCCTCACACCATAGATTCTAGTATTCTGAACCCCACGCACCTTTGGTGTCCACCAGTCACCCAACTCTCACCTCTGGTTCTAAGAAACTGTGGTGTACCTACTGGACACATAATAGCCAAACTAGACTGAAGTAGGGGAATGTTTAACCCAAACATGTGAAACTTCCCTCAGTGGGATGGGCAGATAAGAACAATTTGTTCCAGGGGATATCAAGATGGCTGACGCAGGCACAGTGAAGCGCTTAGAGTTTGATCAGACATCAAAAAAACAAGGTCATCCTCTGCATCCTGGGCCATTGCCTGTTATCCTGACTTTAGTTCTACTTTGATGTCTTGGGAAGAGGGAGGCTGATGACTTTGTGCAACTCTGCTTTATTTAAATTCACTTATGAGTCAGATACTATTGATCCTCTTTAAAAATGAAGGGCAAACAACAAGATACATATAACATACATACTCTTATACCTATACAACACATATTGACATACATATATGTCACATGTATACATACATGTAGCATATACCTATATAACACATACTAACACATGCTTATAGCATATATATAATTCATATTTACCCATTGATACATTACACATACATATATATGTGTGTATATAGCATATATACATATAGTGCATATAATACAGACATCTATATAAATCACATATACAGCGATATACACATATACATATTTGCATGTGTATATAAAATCACAATATCATGTGCTTATTTAGTACACATCTACATATTTGGTATTTGGTATTTCTGTCATCATCATCATAGCTAGAATTTATATGCTACTTTAAATTTTAGAAAACACTTTATGTTATTTCATTTAATCTACACAATAATGAATTCATTTAATCTGTACAATCTAGCACAATCTGTTAGCTTTCTAGGGGTCAAGTAAGCTCTTTGAAGGCAGGAACCCTGATGTTATCCTATGTTCAGTATCTAGCCCAATGCCAGGCAAAAAGGACGTATTTATAAAGTGCTGATTCTTGCTGGTGTAACCGATTGCTGATCCCAAAGGACTCTGGAGGCTGTCTTCTTCAATAGCTGATGAAGCCAGCCAATATCTCTGTGTCTTGACATCACATCATGATATCATTGGTTCCTTTCTGAAAATGAAGCATGAACAATAACTAACAACTGCCTCTTTACTCCATTTTGTTTCTAGAGCTACACTCTAATGGAAACAATGTGCTTTCCAATAGCCCCATTTCAGGAGTTTTTGTTAGAAATGTGTAATTGTCCAAAGATTAAAGCTTAGGTCTTCCATCTTGGGCTGTCGATTAAATGTGCCCATTTTATAATCTAATATAGAAAGAAGTCAATCATCAAAGCTTGCCAAATAGGCTCCTGTTTTCCTTCCAACCCTTGTCCCTTTTTCCCACTAAATTCTATAGACAAGAGGTCAACCAGGAGGACAGTGGAGAGGGAAACATTTCTGTAGCAGACCTGGCATCCTGGAGTAATTACTCCTTTTACACAACGCCTGCCAAATGCTTCCCAGTGGACATATGGACCCAGCAGGTAGAAACAGGCACAAAGTGACTTCTGGCTTTGACGTCAGTAGCAGTAGTATGATTGAATTCATCATTAGTGCAAATTAAAACTCATCAGAGTGGATCTCTCTTTATTGTGCCAATTATCATTTCCAAAGTTGACAAGGGTCTCTCTTTTTCTCTCTCCCTTTTCATTTTGCTCCGTTGTAAGATCTGATTGTGCAGTTAATGAGTAGATAATAAGACCAGTTAGCTGATTGCTAATTATTTGTATTTGTACTTAGCACTTCTGGGTCTACTCGGTTTCACAAGTTAATGTATTCAATGCATCTGAAGTGTTCAGTTTGGGAATTGATTTAATGCCACTATGGTTACTGGTAAGGGTGAGTGGAGTTACTTGTACCATCTAACTAGGCCTAGGTGAAATCTTACCCAAGGGAAATGATGCAGCTGATTTGTCACCCAACCCGAAGTCTTTCTAGACTCCGGTCCCACTCCCCCCTTGGAAGTATGCTTCTTTATTTTCTCAGATCTGAAATGACACTCCATAATTTCTTTATGATTTTATCACATTGAACTCATTTCCACAAACTTTTATTATTATCTGCTATGAGTATGACCTTGTACTCAGAGCTGGAGAGTCAACAAAACCCCACCTCCCAAAAAAGGAACAAACAAGCTCTCCCCAAAACAGCTTTCATTCCTCATTATAGTTGTTATATGGTTATATTGGTGGAGATCTCTTTCCCCTCTGAAGGCAAAAATCATGTCTTCATTGTCTTTGGATTTTCTGTTGCTTTGGAATAGCATGTGATTTCATTGGTACAGATAACTCTCAGTTAAGAAAACTCCCTCTTTCAATGTAAGTTGACACTTCTGTAACTTATGTAGTCCTAGAAAGTTGCCTAGAATAATGATGTCCAATTCAACTAAAAAGGCACTCCTAGACCATACATAAAGATTCTTAAGCGTCTCAGATTGACTTAGAAAAGCATATATTTAACATCTGCATTATATTATATTTTTATTTATTTTGTTAATTATTTCCCAATTATGATTCATTGTGATTATGGGACAGTGGGTAGTATTATAGGCCACAATGATGTCCTTGGGTTTCATTTTTGATACATCTGATCTAGAAGATGAGGTTAAGTGATTTTCCCAGAGTTATGTGATCAGCAGATATTGGTGATATCTGGCAGATAGGGTGGACTTGGACTTCTCTCTGTCTTCAAGGCCAATTTGCAGCTGATTTAAGGAAAGGCTGTTGAATGATTGGATGGACAGACGCATGGTGGGAAAAGGATACACGGAAGAATAGAACAAACTAAATGTCTTCCATGCCCCAACTTTTACCCCTAGAAAGAAGATTGAAGGAATTAAATCTTTTTTTTTAATTTTTAAACCCTCATTTTATTTCTGGTTTCTCCATTTTTACTCAATTTAGGTCAGAAATTGTTTACATGGGACTTTAGGAAGACTGCCAATGGTTATTTTTCACATTAGAGCTTTATATACATCCATTATGTCATTTGATCTTCAAGTCCACCCTCTGAGATAGAATCCATTATTATCCTCAATTTAAAGATAAGGAAATTGAGGTGTAGAGGGGTAAATAAGGATTTGAAATCAGTGCTCCTATACCAAAGCTTCTTAAACTGTGGGTCATGACCCCATAGGGAGTAACTGAATGTGGGAATCGCAAAAAACTTAGCTATACTAAAAAGTATCAGGTATTTGGCCAAAATTTAATTCTTTATGAAAAACAAACAAGCACATCCATCTCATTAGTATGCAAATTTGCTTTTATCTTTAATAAATTGTAAAATTGTATGTATACCAAACAATTGTTTAAAAATAAATTTCTTTATGACTTATTATGAATGGTGTTTGATTTGTATACTTAAAATTTTATCTATCTATTCATTATTTATGTTCACCCATCTATCTACCTATTTATGTCTTATCTATCTATCTATCTATATCCATCCATCCATCTATCTATCTATCTATCTATCCACCTGTCTATCTAAATCCACTAGCCCATCCATCTTTCTTAGGGTAATGCTTGTATTATTATCCTGATTTCATTGGAGTGGAATAAATTCATTATTGACAGATGCTTCAGAGTTGACATCTATTAGATAATGAAAATAGAATTTTTTTTCATACCTGTGGAATTTCCCCTTTCCTTTCTAAAAACAGAGAATTACAGGGATGAGACATCCTGGTCCAAAGGGCAGTAATTTACAAATATATCAGGTGAACTAAGGACATGATTTATTTCCTAACCAATCATATTGCTCTCTCAGTTTTCATCATTTCTAGATGCTCAAGCCAAGGACAAATTACAGCTAAACATGACATAAATTGCTCCCAAATCATGTTCTCTGAACTGAGTAATACTTTTTCCAAGAAAAGATGGTAAAGACTCGCTAGCAGTTCAGGCAGCTGGAAAATGTGGAAATATCTTTGGGAATGGTTTCAGGAAGAAGAAACAAAGAAATGACTCATATTCAGTTTGTGTTGTTTTGTTGTTGTTTGTCTTGCTTTATTTTCTCCTAATTTTTGGTCTGATCCATCATTTCATTCAGCCATGCAAGATTTATTTCACTGGGGATAGAGAACTCTTGGCGTGGAAACTCCTTCCAACAATATATCAATGCCTGATCTACAATTTAAGAGTCTTAAGTGTTTGCCTTTTGGAAATCTTAAAGGTTTTCAATAGCTCATTCCTCACAACAATCTTGTGAAGTAGGTAGAGAGTGGTTTCTCCCCTCTCCCTGTTTTACAAGTGAGGAAACTGAGGTTCTGAAGAAATAGCTCAGTATACTGCAAATTATGACAGATATGGAATCAGAGAATTTAATTCTAGCTCTGCCACTTATTACTTGTGTGACTTTGGCAACTTTGGTGATCTCTCCAGACCTCAGTTTCTTCATCTTTAAAATGAGGTGGTTGGATTAGATCAGGGGTAGAGGCCCATGAAATCATTTGCATGATCAGCCACAGGGGATGATGAGCTGAAAGCTAAGTAGAACAACCTCTCTATTACTTGAGTTCTATAAGTTGATAATTTTGTATGGACTGGAAATGATATTATAAATATCCAAATGGCTCATATAGAAAAAAAGGCTCCCCACTCCTAGACTACATGGACACTGAAGTTCCTTTCAGTTCTAGATCTAGGATCCTATAACCTGAATGAAGGGATTGACCTAGAATTACAAAGTCAGTAAGTATCCGAGACAACCCTGGAACCCAAATCTCCTGGCTTCAACCTTAGCTATTCTGGTCCAGCAATGACGCAGACCAAATCCAGTGGTTTATGTTTAAACTCTGGATTGGAACAAAATGAGACAGTTTTAGACTTGTATTAGAGTGGGGTTGATGGAGTAAATCAATCAAGTCAGTCCACTTCTCTTAAAGTAAGTGATGAGATACCTTAAGGAGGTGAGAGCGATTCTTAATCAACCAATCAATCAAACACTTCAGATTAAATGTGAAATATCTTTGGATGAACTGGAGTGACTATGACAAGAGGAGTGTTCCCATTGGCTGAGAGAATTAAGTGAAGTCTTGTGGTTGTCTATAAGATAGAAGAGCAGTTCAGAACCCAAGTTATTCTCGCATCTGGCAGAGATTTAGATTCCAGGAATCAGGGAAGGAGGAGGGAACATTCCAGCTAAACCCCCTGAGAAGGAGTTGCCTGGGGGAGGGCAGAGCACTTCAGTTTGGCCTTGGGCTCCTCCCTGCCTCTCTTGGCCAGAGGAGGACATTGAAAACTTCAAAGGACCTGGAGGATTTTAGAGTTTCCATTTTTTTTTTCATTTCTGTCAGGATTTTCTCCTGGGGGAATAGATGAAATAGGAAGCCAAAGACTCACGGGAGGCAGTCATAACTCTACAAAGAGTCCAGTAAAGTAGCCATGTTTAAAGAAAACTTCCTGAGCACCCCAAAAAGGCTAGAAAAGGACTCATAGCTGCCAGGAGCTGAGTATTACCCTTTTGCTACCATGGTTTGTAAGTTTGAGCCCACTTTCCCTTGGACTCTGTGTGTGGGTGAAAAAATGCACTTTTAGGGAAGATATTTTGGGGGCAGCAAGATAGTGCAATGGATAGAGCACCAATCTCTGTGGTAAGAAGATCTGAGTTTAAATCCACACCCAGATACTACTTACATGACCCTGGGCAAGTCTCTTAACCCTGTTTGCCTCAGTTTCCTCATCTATAAAATGAGCTGGAAAAGAAAATAGTAAATCACTACACTATTTTTATCAAAAAATAAAAAATAAAAAACCAAAAGAGGTTAAGAAGAGTCAGACATGATTAAAGTGACTGACCATGAAGCAATGGATGGAACACTAGACTAGGTAAGGGAGATCTAAGTTTAATTTTGACCTTAGGAACTTATTGTGTAACTCTGGGTGAGCCATTTCATCTCTTTCTGCCTCAGTTTCCTCAACTGTAATATGGAGATAATTATGTACCTTTAAGTAACTACTTAGAGGTTGCTACAAGACTCAAATGAAATAATGTCTATTGAGACCTTTGTAAAATCTCTAAGTGCTATAGAAATATATGCTATAAAAATATAGAAATACATGTGCTGTGGTCTTCTTGGGTTTGTTTGTTTGTTTGTTTGTTTTAACCAAACTATAATTTGACCGTGGCAAGTCAATTCAGCAAGCAGTGAGCTTATGCTATGTCCAGGGTGAAAGACAATGTGCATTGTGGATATAGGATCCTTTCCTCTCTTCTATTTTGTAGAATCTCTGCCTTCCTTCGAGACTCCACAAGCCGCCTTCTTCAGGAGACCTATCCTTGTCCTCCCAGTGCTAAAGTCTTACCTCCAAGTTCCTTGGACTTCCATTTATCTTGCATTACCTAATTCATTACATGTTGTCTACGCATTCAATGATAAGCTCCTCGAGGGCAGGATATGCCTTTGCTTTTTGTCTGTAGTCTCAGCTCTTGGCACAATGTTTGGCTAAGAGTAAAGGACTAATACATGCTTATTGCCTGATGAACTGAAAGAACTGGCTTCGATTTAGGAGAGCTTGGCTCCAAGTTTTACTTGGGACACAAGGCTGTATGACCCAGATACTTGACTTCTCAGTGCTTCTAGGAAACTCTAAGGCCACTGGTTTCAGAGTGCATGATGATCTGAATTTTCAAGTGTCCTTTCAAGAGTTTCTTATGTAGAGAAAGTCATATGCCAATTAAAAACCAAAACAAAACAGCATGGGATACTGTGCTAGTCTCTAGGAATAAAAGGGTAAGCAATGGTGTTTGCGACATGCACATCAATATATATGATACTCTGTAGAGCATTTGCAGAATAGTATAGAATAGAATAGTAGAATATTGCTCAGAATATGGGTTCCCACTTTAGCCATTGTGCCAGCTAGCTGGAGAGTATGGGGTGGTTCAGGAAGAATTAGAATTCTTCTAAAGTCTTTTCAGGGCTGCTCATGCATCTTTGAAGTTCACCTTTCACCCAACTCTCTCCTGTGGATCCAAGAACCTGCAGCACGTATCCCAGTAAAACATCTTGGCAGATGGGCCAAGCCAGGTCTGAAGGTTGCCAACAGGCCTTAACCCCATTGATTTAGGGGAATGTCCACCCCATACCTGTGAAGACGCCCTGTTCCTCGCCCCTGCTAGAGTGGGCAGATAAGAACAATTTGTTCTAATGGCCAGGAAGGCTGCTGAAGTGTGTGCTGTGGAGTGCTCAGAGCTTGGTCAGACACTGAAAGCACCAAATTCATCCATTGCATCCTGGGCTGTCATCAATAGTACCAATTTTTGTCTTGCCACTGGTCTCAGGGAGAGAGAACGAGGCTCTGCCTTACTTAAAAATTTGCAAGTCAAGATGTCAGGTTGTGATGGTATTGAGTTCTCTTCAGAAATGAAGGACAAATAACAATGTATACATAGAAAAAAATACAACACAACACTATATATATATATATATATATAATATATATATATATACACACATACATATATAAATAAAATATGTTTTATATAATAAACATACACATATAATATATACATTGTGTTAAATATATAATAATACATGTTAATATACAATAATGATAGCTATAATATACATGCATATAAAACATATTATGATAAATATATAATGTATAACACATGCACATAAATGTATGGATATATGACACAGTGACATGCATGTCTACACCATATACCTACATGACACAGAAACAGTAGGCACATGACACCATGACCTGCACGTGTGTGTGTATCTCACATACTTTCTTGTATATATCTACATATACATTGTATATATAGATCTATCTACACATCTACACATGTACACAACAAAGATGTGTACACATATTTGCTTATACTACATGTCACAATATAATACATTATACCATATGTAGAAATATACACATATATTTGGTATTTATGCCATCATCATAGCTAGTATTTATATGGGGCTTTCATTTTACAAAACCCTGTAGATATGTAATTATTTAATCAGCATAACAACCCTGGGTCTGCTAGTTTCCTAGGAGTCAATGCAAGCTCTTTGAAGACAGGATCTCTGATGTCATCATGTAGCTAGCATCTAACTCAATGCCTGGCACAAAGGAAGTATTTCTGAATTGCTGGCTCTTGCTGGCTTGCTGGTGCAATCAGTTGCCAATTACAAAGGACTTTGGAGGTTGCCTTCTGCAATAGCTCATGAAGCCAGTCAGCCCCTTGCAGCGTTCCATGTCTTGAGCAACCCCAGTTGAATGTAACGTTTAGACAGACCCCGAAATGGAGTGCATGGTTCCTGAGAACGAGCTCTGAATTTCCGATAAACTCTTCAGTGGTAATGACGTAGAACTGAGCATTATTCACTCTCTTGCTGCAGTTAGTCCATTTCCTGAACATCCGGGCCCTGGGTAGAACCTACCATCCATGACCCTTGTACTTCTTGGCCAGAAGGAACATATCCTTTTGCACTCAGTTAAAAGGACATTCTCTCCCTCCCCTTTTTCCCCTTCTCCCCCACCTACTAGGGCAGCTCATATTTCAAACTGCATCACCAACGTATCAAAAGCCAGTAAAAAAGGGGGCATTTACTGCTGTATTTATTTTGACTGGCGAAACAGGTCGAGGCTGTAAAAAGGACTGGCTCACTCACATGCAGCCATCCTACTCCCTTTGGTCTCTCTCTTCTCTGCCCCTTCCCTCCCCCCCCCCCCCACACTCTGTTTAGTGCATTCCAGACATGCTGCCAACTTTCCTTGCAGATTTTTTTTATTTCCTTACATATATGTTGCATTCCATCTGTTCAATGTACTCTCTGTGCCACTTGCTGTCGGGGGCGGGCAGACTCTGAGATGGCATGGCATGCTTTGACTTGTTCAGAGAAAAATTGGACATGAGGCAGAAGAGGAAGAAGTTCAGGAGAGGGAGCCATGGTTGCCTTCTGGCTTACTGTTGTAATCTGGAGGGATGGGCCATAAAGTGCGAAGAGGGATCTCTGGGTATGTTATTTCTTTTCTTTTTACTTAAATTTTATTTTAACAGTATATATATATATATATATATATATATATATATATATATATATATATATATATATACATTTCAATTACATGTAAAGATGGTTTTCAACATTTATTTTGGTATGATTTTGAATTCCAAATTTTTTTCTCCTTCTCTTCCTTCTCTCCCCCTTCCCCCAAACAGCAAATAATCTGATATAGGTTATACATGTGCCATAATTTTTAACAAATTTCCATATGAGTCATGTTGGGAAAGAATAAGTCAGGACAAAAGGGGAAAATCACAAGAAAGAAAAAAAATAAAACAAACAAAAGGAGAAAATACTATACTTCAATCCTCATTCAGTCTTCATAGTTCTTTCTCTGGATGCAGATGGCATTTTCTATCCAAAGTCTATTGAAATTGTGTTGGATCACTGTATTGCTAAGAAGATCTAAGTCTATCATAACTGATCATCACATAATATTGCTGTTACTGTGTATGATATTTTTCTGGTTCTGCTCACTTCACATAGCATTAGTTCATATAAGTCTTTCTGGGCTTTTCTGAAATCAGCCTGTTTATCATTTGGAACAATAGTATTCCATTACACTCACATATCACAATTTATTCAGCCATTCCCCAATTGATGGGCATCCACTCAATTTCCAATTCCTTTGGGCACATTATTTCAATAAACCACACAAAATGCAGTTTGATCAAAGTATTCTCTTCTCAGATTCCCTCTAGAAAGGGATGAGAGTCTGCTGTATGGAGCTGTCAATGGATTGTAAGCTCCTTAAGTCTTGGGATTTTCTGACTTGTATTTGCAGCTATCTACTCTGATTCCTGACTCAGTACTCCACATAAAAAAGGTACTTAAATATTTGCTAAAAGAATGAATAAAAGAGTGAATGAATGGAGTAGATAAAAATAATAATAGTTAACATTTATATTAACTAAGTGCCAAGCACTGTGCTAAGTGCTTGACAATTATCTCATTTGATCTATATGATGACTTTGGGAGATATGTGGAATTATGATCCTTAGTTTACAGATGAGGAAATGGAAGCAAACAAAGGGTTGATTGACACAATTCATAAGTGACAGAGGATGGACTTGAATTCAGACTTTCCTGACTCTAGGCCTGGTGCTTTGGATAGTTAAAGATGTAGGAAAATGAATAGAATGGAAAAATGGAGAAAGTGAATTAAGGAAGTGAATGAATAGATAGAGTCAATGAGTGAATAAGTGAATGAAGAAATCAATGGATAAATGATTGGAGTAAAGGAGTAAAACTTAATTCTCTAGTTCAGAGTTCACACCTTTCACACCTTTAAGAGTTCACACATTAGTTCACACATTAACATTCGAGATTCACAAGTTCAGTGGAGGAGATTCACAAATCATAGCTCCTCCAATCCCACTCTCGGAGGAGGAGTCAACCTTTGAGTTCACACCTTTAAAAGAGCATATAAAAGCATGAGCCTCAGTCAAGAATGAGTTGGGGAGATTGAGAGCCAGAATTCAGTCAGGAAATTGAGAGCCAGAATTCAGAGAGAGCTGGAGGCTGAAGCTGAAGCTGGAAGAGACAAAGGACTAGTGGCAAGAGCTCTCGGAAACAAGGAAAGCTAACTGGGCTATTTTGGAAGAAACAATAAAGGACTGAACTTTTAACAACTGGCTGCATTTGAGGTGATTATTGATCTGAGCTGAAATTAAAGCTGACTCCAGAAGCTCCCCAAGAAACCTGCTCCCAGAGAACAATATAATTTAGAGAAGAACATTACATTATCTGTCTCTGTAATTTTCACCCAATGGAGGGAAAGCACTTTGAGAACAGAAACAGTTTCAATCTTTGTTCTTGTATCTTCTGATACAACAGTGCATAACTTTCTAATTCTTGATAGTATAAAGTATCATATTACCACAAAGTATCTGGCACATAGTAAATACTAAAAAAAAATGCTTTTGTGTTTGCTTGTTTATTGGGTTGGTACATGTATGTGTAATGGTAATGAACAGATGGATCAAGTGAGTGAATAAATAAGTGAATGAATGAATAAAATGAATGGAATCAATGAAATAAAAATTATTAAAAAAATAAAAAAATCTTTTCTTCTCTATTTTCCAGATGAGAACATCTGGGCTTTGAGAAGTCAAATGGCTTGCCCATGATCATATGACTTCCTTCAAGTCATAAGTATCTGAATCAGGGTTGGTGTCTAACTCTCCTTATCTCCAGAGTCATCATTCCATATTGAAGGGAAGAGAAAATGAATGAGGGCATGTAATATAAAAATCTTCTGATAGACTATCAAAAAAGGACAAATGGAAAAGGAAAACATATCTTAAAGGTGAGATGACATTTCCTGATTCTTTCTCATTCAAGGACTCCATAGCCACTAAAGAGAACCAACTAAAGTGATTTTTGCATTTCTCTCAAAAGGACCATTAGTCACATCCTTTACAGGAAGACCAGAAACATTCTGTGAATTGGATCCTTATTCTAGTGACTAAAAAAAAAAAAAAAAAAAAGAACCCAGGTCTGCCTAACATCAATCCATATGCTCAATTCAATCCAAGGTTCTGCCAATTCAGTGAAAACCTAATCAATTAGTCTTCTAAGATTTTAGGTCCTTCCATCTACTAAAGATCCAGTGACAATGGCCTCCTTTCTATTCTTCATCCACAACATTTTGACTGCATTTTCACTCACTGTCTGGAATTCTCTCCCTCTGTATGTCTACCTCCTAACTTTCCTACCTTCTAAAACCTGACCTACAAGTAACATTTCCTCATTTCTAACATTAAGCTAGTGGTTCCTTAGTGGATTGTCTTCTATTCATCTATATTTTGTTTATATGTAGTTTTATTATGTTGTCTCATTAGATTGTAAGCTCCTTCAGGACAAGGATTAATTTGTTTGTTTGTTTGTTTTGGTATCCCAGTGCTTCATACAGTTCCTGGCACATTTGTTGTTATTGTTTACTCTTGTCAGATTCTATGCGATCCCTCTCTGTAGTTTTCTTGGCAAAGGTACTGGAATGGTTTGTTATTTTTTTTCTCCAGCTCATTTTACAGATGAGGAAACTGAGGCAAAGTTAAATGACTTGTCCAGGTTCATACAGCTATGTGGAACTGAATTTGATATTTTCTGTAATGTTCTGTTTCGGTTTTCCTGGGGGTCTCTGGGAGCAGCCTTCATTTCAGTTCAGTAATCACAAGTGTAGCCAGGTGTTAAAGTCCAAATTATTATTTATTATCTCCTTGCCTGATGATGGGCAGCTTTCTGGAGAGCCTTTCAGTCTGGTCTTGATCTTAGTGGGGGAAGTGCAGGAGGCCAGGCAGTCACCAGGAAGATTAAGATCTAATTGAATTTCTCCCCTTGGTTCTGAGAGTTTAAGCTCCTGCCTTCAGTCCTTTGTCTTCTCTGCCTCTGTCTCTGCCTTTGAAAGCTTCTCTGTGGCTCTCATTCACTGCTTATATGCTCCACACTGATTATAAACCAATCATTATATCACTAAGAAACCATTATTTGTTGTGAGATTAAATCAATCATACTGAACCATGCTAAACTTGATAACCATTGTCTCATCAATTCCACTGACTTAGCTCCTTGTTTCAAGTTCAGAGTTCTGGCCCGTAACAGTTTTCTTTGCAAAAACATGAAAGGCTTTGTCATTTCCTTCAACTCATTTGGTAGATGAGGAAACTGAGGTAAACAGGGTAAAGTGATTTGCCCAGGGTCAAAGTAAGTGTTTAAGGGTGGATTTGAACTCTGGTCTTCCTGACTTCTGTCCTTGACCTCTATCCACTGCTCTCCTGACTTAATAAAGACATTAACTTGAGGAATGACGAATGCAATATGCATTTAGCATGGCCAGATACTATGCCAGACCCTGAGAATACAAAGAGAAAAATGAAACAGTCCCTCCCCTCAAGGAGTTTTCGTTTTATTAACAATAACAAGGGTTCCTTTGTAGCCCACAGGTTAGGAAAAGTGTTGATTAACTGATTTCCTCCATATTCTCCCAGAAGTCACTGCAGCATAACACTTCAGATGGGAAAAACTTCACCTTCCAGATGTAACAAAGTTTGAGTTCTCTAGCATTTTGTGATCCGTAATATGAAGGTGAAGCCATAGGTTAAAAAAACAGCCTACTGTGCCAAGAAAAGGGCTTATTTGTATGCCAGTTTCTTAGGTCTAACAGAGAGAATGAATAGTTCATCTCTGTTAAGAAATGGAATTATCCACCTGAATTGGGAGGGATGACATAGTCTAGGAAAAAGAAGGTACATGCATATTCTTAATAAGAAACAGCCACATGTGGAATAAAATGTGTGAGCTGTGTAATCCCAGTTGGCCAGTTGCAAGAACAGGGAGGAGAAAGGAGTAGGGGGAACATGCCTTCAGATGTGATTCAGGAAGTCCTGGAATCCTTCCTGACCCTCTGGGTTGGAATTTCTGACTCTGCCTTCTGCTTTGAGTCAGAATAGGAAACCATATCCTCACCGCATGTTTCTTTTTATAGAAATAAACTTTATTGCCAACTTCCTCTAGTGCACAAAATCATTCCTCATCATCTTTAAACAATACGCCAATCATCAGATGGACGGGAGGGGAAATTGACCTGCTTGCTCTGAACATAACACAGGCCCTGTCCAGAAGAAAAACAACGGGGATAAAGTTTGGCTTGCGTACCCATCTTGGGAAATACAACATGTTCTTACAGGTTTTAAAAGCATCTGGCTCATCTTCATTGCTTCTCTCTTTCTCCCACTTCTCTTAACTTGGACCACATCCCTCTGTTTCTGCGTTGGCCAAGTAACGTTTGCCAGTGTTACCAAGTGGATAATAATGAATGACTTGTAAAATCAGTAGTTTGCCAAGGAGGAGAAGACATCCACTGATGTTTCTATTTTTTTATGCATGGATAATTAGGGACATCAAGAACTCAAAAGTAAAGGAGAGCAAGGTAAGAAAGGTGATTAATGCAGTGACCCGTACTGACCGAGCAGGCTTGGAGAACTACAAAGTTCTTTCCTCTCAACAGAGAGGTGGAGGACTATGGGAGAAGAATAAACCATTCGTTCTTAGACATGGTTAATAGGTTGGCTTAGTTTACTTAACTGTTTTTCTTTTTTTGCAAGGGAGGGTCTCGTTGAGGGAGAGAGAGTCATTGGGAAATGACAATTATATAAAAAGAAAGTATGGATTTTGGTAGTGAGTCCTATTGTAGAATCTGCTATTGTAGAGTTAAGGATCATGACTTGCTTGAGTGAAAGATTGTAACCCCTCTGGGGACAGGACAATTTGTTTTGCTTTTTTTTTTTGTTTTTGTTTTGTTTTGTTTTTTGTCTTTTTTTACTTTTTGCATCCCTAGCACTCAGCACAGTTCCTGGTACATAACAGTTGCTCAATAAAAGCATCTATGATTTATTGGAAGTTCTGAGTTATAGTAGGTTAAGTCAGTGTGGTATCTGCACTAAGTCCAACCCCAGTTCGGTGAAGGAAGGATAAATTGAAGCAGGTTGGAAATGGAGTAGGTCAAAGCTCTCCTTCCAGTCAGTAATGGCATTGGACCCATGTCCAGCTGAGTGAGATTGGGGGAATCAATCTCAGCAAAACAAATAAAAGAAAACAAAACACAATTAACTTTACTTATAGCAATAGGTGACAGAACAGAGATCATTATAGATGTGGAGTTCTTAAAGATCACCTTATTCAACCCTCTCATTTTAGAAATGAGGGAAAAGCTGCTAGGGACATTAAGTGATTTGGCCAAAGTCACATAGCTAGTAGGTAGAAGGGTGGGATTTGAATATGAGTTTGGGGATTCCATTCCATTGCTCTTCTAAAGTGCTCCAATGTCTCCAGGGGACTTATAAGAAAACATATTTCCCTTTTCTCAGTAGAGAGCTGGGAGGTGAAGACTCCAGAATGATGGATATGTTTTCAGGCCTGGTCGATGGGCTGGTCTGTTTAGCCTGTTTCTCTTTATTACAAGGGAGTGTTTGCCATGAGGAGGCTTGTTGGGAAGAGACAGTGACATTAAAAAAGAAATGCAAATGAGTTTGGAGCATGTAAGGCACAGAATGCTGTGCCATACAAATGCACTTTAGGAGAGGAATATGGCTATTTGGTTTGCTTATTACCTATGGGTCTCTTGATGTTGGCTGTGAAATAAAAAGAATGTTTCTCTGATATTTTGTTCCTTAGCAGGGTGTTTTCTTATGTTCTCCAAGGCCATGGCACTCAGAGGACATTTGGGTCCACTAATATGATGTAAGCAGTTTGGTATTCCCTCATTAAAAAAAAAAAAAAGAAAAAGAAAGAAAAAGAAAAAGGTCTTGTTTTTAATTTTTTAGGGAATGGAACCATGAAGTTGGAAATGGTACTTATAATTAGGAGTCTGTTTCTTGCCAGGTTCTAAGAGTTCCAAGGAGTACACAGTTTTAGGTTTACAGTACTACATTTTGGCTCAGGGAAAATGCAACTCCATGTTGCCAAAATGTGTCATAAACTAAAAAAAATATGTTAAAAATATACACGGACTGATATGCCGGCAATTTACCATTATTTAGAAAGCGAGACATCAAGGATGCTTAGATGTATCTGGAGAGCATGAAGAAGCAAAGAGCAGAGTTCAAATTCCACTTTTGATATTAGTGTTTGTCAAACATGGGCAAGTCACAATGCCCCTGTGTCTCAGTTCTCTTATCTGTAAAATGAGGACATTGGACCAAATGGCTTTTGAGATCCTCCTTGTTCTAATTCTAGCATTTTAACAAAATGTTTGATAATATATCCCATTCTCTTAAATTAGACAATATTATAATTAGGATTCAGAACCCATTGGATAACTGAACTCAAAAGGTTACCGGCTCAGTGATGATGGGGCAAGAGGCCTATGGTAGAACACTCAAAGGATCTAGCCCAGCCATATACTATTTAATTTTTATCAATGATTAAGATGAATGCATAGATAACAGTCTTATCAAATTAGCAGATGACAAATTTGGAAGAGATAGTAACACAAGGTATGACAGAATCAGGATTAAAGAATTCTGACAGGTCAGAGGATTGGGCTGAATCTAAAAAGGATAAAATTCAAAAAAGATAAATATAAAATTTTTCATTTAGGTACACAAATGAGTTTCACAAGTATAAGATGGGGGAGGCAAGAAGAGAAAAAGATCTAGGGGTTTTGATGGACTGCAAGTTCAATGAGTCAGTGCTATAATGTAGCAGCCAAGAATAATTTCTTTTCTTTTCTTTTTTTCCCCAATTATTTATTTATTTGTTTTTAGAATTCATTTAAAAATATTTTGAGTTCTGAAGTCTCTTTCTCCCTCTAGTTCCTCCCCTATCCATTGAGAAAGAAAACAATATGATATTAATTATACATGTGGAATCGTACAACACAGAATTCCATATTAGCAATGTTGCAAAAAAGAAAAAGAAATTGAAAAAAATCAAATAATTTCTAAGAATAGGGGAATGGTATTCCCACAATATCTTGCTCTCATCAGACCTCATCTGAGTATTGTGCTCCATTTTGAGAACACAATAATAATAAGAACATTGCTAAACTGGAGAGTGTCCAGAGGGAAAAAACCTTGAAGGGCCTGGTTTTCTCCCCCTGGACTGATTCCGTTTGGCTCCAAAGGGAAGAACAAGGATCAGGGCATGGATATTAGAAAGAAGGAGTTTTAACATCAATGGCAGTGAAAACCTAGCAGTGAGAGCTGTCCTGTCTTGAGAAGTGGTGCATCCCCTTCCTTGAAGGGTCTTCAGGCAGAGACTTATCTGGTATTTAGAGAGAGGACTTCTGTAAACCAAATGTTTAGCTATGTCTCTTCTAACTCAAAGAAGAGTTTGATTTTATGATCTCACCCTCCTCTGACCTTTTAAGAGCCTAGTCATCAAGCTCTCTCACTTCATCCCATCACAAATGCGATATTTATTTTTTGGGACATGGCCAATGAGGGATTTTGTTTTGCTTGACCATAGGTTTTGTTTATCTTTATTCCTCATTTGGGGCATGGAAGTAGAAGTAGAGGGTTGAGAATGTGGATCTGAAAATAAAATTCAATTTAATTTTTAAAAAGAGAGAGTCGAGAGAGAATTGGGTGTGTTGGTATTTCTAATTTTATAGCTTAGAAGCCCTTAGGAATCACCCTTGGGTGCTTTTACTAAAAATTATCAGTTGATATAAATCAGTCAGCTAGACTTAATTAGCTTTTAGTTAGAATTGGTTTTTGTTTTTTACTATGGCATTTGTAGTGAGGATGGCACCAAAAAAAAAAAAAAATCCAACCCTCTAAAGCTCTGGCATATTCTCCTACTATGTACATACAGAGTCTGTGGAAAAGCAGACTCAAGCTTAAAGTTCATGTGGCAAAGTAGATAACTCCTGGATATCCTTTTGGGGAATGTCCTGAAGATGTTTCCCTCTGGACAACAGTAGATTTTCTGCTGGACTCCTCGTTAACCCTTGAATCTGACTTTCTTTAGTTCACTTAGTTTGTTCTCTGCATGCTCCTGATGTACATGCTGCTGTCAGGTGATCTGGAGACACTGGTAGGGTGATTATGGGTAGTTCAGAATATTCCTTTGAGATCCACATGGTCCTTCTCCAGTAAGGGATGGGAGGTGCCTAAGAGCTCATCCCTTCACCTCCAAGAAATTCTTTTTCAAGAGCATTGGCTGGACAGCTTCCATTTTAAGCTGCCAGAGGCTCAAATCCTCAGATTTCCAGCTGGCTTTTTATTTTATAGATTAGCCAAAGGGTGAGATCAATCCAGATAATAGTTCCTATACAACCCCACTTGCTTCAGCTAATGGTTCTCAAAGACTCAAAATTGTTCAGAGACTTTGAACCTCTAGTCTTAAGCCTGTGATTGATCTAATAGAGGTTTTTAGACCTTATTCAAACCTAGTTGCCCCCATCTTAGCTTCTTTCCACTTTCTACAAGAAATCTTTCCTGATCCTCCTTAATATTGATGCCTTCTCTGTTGATCAACACTAGTTTCTCCTATTTCTTGCCTGTGCATAATTGTTTGTATGTCATCTTCCATTGCTTCCCTGACTTTCTTGAGAATAGGGACTTTTTGTCATGACTTTTTGCTTTTCTCTAAGACAATTCTTAACATAGAGCATGACATATAGTAGGTACTTAATAAATGCTGATTGTCTGGCTATCCAGGGTCATACATCCAGAAATGACATTTACACCCAGGTCCTCCTGATGCTAAACACAACACATTCTTATACATCCAGCCACAAAAGCAACAAAAATCCAAGTGCGTCAGTCTACTGAGGACAGTTTGCTCCTGTCATAGTTTTTTCAAGCGTTATATTTTTCAAGTAGTAAATATCTTTTTCAAATACTTGCTTGAGATCATTTTTTAAAAGTATCCCAAGCTTTTTAAATCTATTTATGTAAAGCTTCTCGAGAATTACATTTGTGTTTTTTAATGCTGTTTTGAGGCTCAACTACAATATAAAATACTTGTAAATCATAGACTTTCCTCTTTTTTTTTTTTTTTTTTTTTTTACCTCTGACAGGGTAAATCATAAATGGCAGAAGCAATTTTGAAGTATTCAGGCTCCAGACTGTATTCAGATTGAGCCCCGTACCAAGTAGCATCACCGACTGAATTAAAAACTACTTGAGAACAGCATCTTAGCTGCACAATGAGAGAATATTCTTTTCAAAGGCTCTGGGAGTTTCCAGGATTCTTTTTTAAAGCAGGATAGAAGTTTGTTTTAAGAACATTATTGAAAACCAAGATCTTCTCTTCACTTAAAGAAAAAGCTCTGGATCTCTCAAGAAGGGGCATAAAGACTGGATTTTTTTTTTTTTTTCAGCTTACTTCTTTCCATACCAGAAGAGTGGTAAGCTCATAGGACCATAGCTTTCCAATTAGACAAGACCTTAGAGTCCATCCAAAAAACATTCCTACTCTCCCCATTTTACAGAGGAGGAAACTGAGGCCTGAGTTTAAATGACTTGCCTAGGGTTTCACAAATGATGTCTGAGGATTTCCTGACTCTCTGACAACTAGGCCAGGCTTCCTCTTTGCTTTCCATGTAAAAGGTGTTTACTGATTGCTTCTTGGATTGAATTGGAATACAAAGAAGAAAGATGATATAGTCTCTACTTTCAAGAAACTTACAACCTAGACTAAACTGCTTTAAAGGCTGTGTATCCCTTATTCTAAGCCCTTCCCCCCACCCTGACATCCCCCGTTCTAAGCTCCCTTCCCTTCCCCCCACCCCATTCTAAGGCTTTTCCCAGGTCTGATGTTCTTAGCTCTGACATCCCCTCTTCTAAGTCCCCTCCCAGCCCTGACATCCCCTGTTTTAAGACCCCCTGCCCCAACCCCGCCAATCTCTTTTCTAAGGCGATTCCCAGTTCAGAGACTCTGTGATCTTGTGACTTCTAGGACACACCATGAAGGTGGCCTTGAGCCTATGGCTTCCTCCTATGGCCAGCCCTGAATGCTCCTGCTTCTGTTCCCAGTTTGCCCAGAGAACTGCAAATCGAGGGGACTTGCTGATCTGAGAATCTCAGGTTACGCTTCACTACCCACAGAAGCATCGAGTCAGCTCTGAGATGCTGAAGCAGCCCCGGGCCAGCCCCATCCCTCCTTCATCCTTCTCCTGACATGTCTGCATGGGATGTCACATGTGTTTCTCTCCTCCGGTGTCAATATGGCCAGAGCATGTTAGTTCCCCATCAGGTTATGGTATATTTCATTCTGTCACAGTGACACCATATGCTGCTGATGCAACACATTCTCCCTTGCTGGAATAAGAACGTTTTTCATAATACTTATTAATCCTGGATCTTAATCACATTCATCATATCTAGGCTCCATGTAGGCCAGGATATTTAAATTAAGGGAAATGAAAAGATCTGAAAAGACAAGCTTAGAATTACTAAGATGCTGACAAAGCATTAAGAGAGATTGAGGGAAGCAGCAACCAGGCAGAGAAAATAGGAAAAAGCTTAAAGCGAAAGCTAAAAAAAAAAAATGATAATCCAATTAAATTCATTTCAACAAATATTTATCTTTAAGTACCTACTAATGTACCAGGCCCAGAGGGATCCACTGTATGGAGACAAAACAGATTACAGGCCTTTTCCTCGAGGAGATTATAGTCTACCAGGGACAAAGAGATGCTAATCTATATGTAAGGATCCTTGGGGGCCATGTATTGACTTAGTTTAAAATGTAATATTAGCTCTGCTTTAGTATCTTTTTTTTTAATTTGGTTAAGTATTTTTCAGTTAGGTTTTATTGGTGGCCACATGTCTGACATCTCTGTACTAGTACATATAAGTATAGACATGGGTAAATACAAGATTGAGGCAGCGACGAGATGCAGTGGATGGTCAGAATGCTGAGCCAAGAGGCAGGAAAACCCCAATTCAAATCCAGCCTAAGACACTTACTGACTGTGTGACTCTGGACAAGTCACTCTTTTCCTCAGTTTCCTTCTCTGTAAAATGAAAGGTTTGGATAAAGAGACATCTAAGGTCCCTTCCTGCTCTGAATCAAAGATGTGGGATGTAACGTCTGAGCCATAGCTTTTGGCATTGATCCCTCGCATTGTTTCCTTAAAGAGTGGTCATTTTCAGAAAGAAAAGGCTCAAAATGCGAGAAAGTTAGATTTAAATGTGGTGAGATGATTTCAGAGTGTTTTTTATTTCACACTTAAATGAAACTTTCATTGTGACCAGGAATGATATTGATGTTACATGATGGCTGACACATTAAAGGTTGAAATGAAATGGAAAGACTTCTCTCATTTAAAAGCAATTTTCTTTCTTGTGTCATCAGAACATGTGTTTCTTATTTGAATAATCCCTTTTATTGGACATTCGAGGAATTCAATTCCAGGGCCAGTATGGCACACAGAAAACGTGCCTGACTGATTTGTTGTTCTATGGCTGCAGAATCAGAACCTTCCCGGTCTGTGGAGATCAATCAGTCCCTCTGAACCCAAACTGTTTTGGGCACAGATATCTTCATTTTGTCTCCAAAATGCTCCAGCCTCAGGGTCACGAGACTCTGAGTTCTAGCCTTGGATCTGCCATTAACTTGCTATATGACATTGGAAAGTTACTTTCCCTGAGGTTCAATTTCCTTTCCTATAGAACCTGAAGAGGTTCAATTAGATGACGTCAAAATTTCTTCCTAGCTCTGACATCCTCCATTCTAAGGGCTTCCCAGTTCCAGTTGTCTGTGTTTTAAAGTTCCATTTTAGGGTCCCTTCCAGCTCTGACATCCCCTGTTCTACATTCCTTTTCATTTCTGACGTCCACCGGCCTAAGGCTTTTGCTAGCTTTAACATTCCCTGGTCAAGGTCTCCTCCCCCGCCCCCCACTCTTCCCTTCCCCCCTGGTCCCCAGCTATGACATTCCCAATTCTAATATTCTTTCTAAAGTCTCCTCCATTATCTGTTCTAAGGCTTCTCCAAGTTTTGACATTCCCTGTTCTAAAAACTTTTCACATTTAACACTGAGATCATGATAAGATGGTGGTAAACCTTTATATGATATTATCACCAGTTTATTCTATCTATATTTTGTTTGCAAATAGCCATTCACATATTATCTCTTCCATTGGTCCCCATGATCCTTCTTGAGACAGAGACAGCATTCACCTTTCTTTGTATTACTAGCACGTATCAAACAGACTGCCATAGTGTAGGAGATTAATAAATGTTTATTGACTGACTAATTGGAATATGTCTCCAATAACATCAAAATATCATTTGGACTTGATGAGCAGAAATGTCTTAACCTACACGATCTAAGAAAATGAAGGCTTGGAGTTTAAATTAGGAGATCTCAAAGAAATAGTTGACAGTAAAATTTAGATATTCCTAATTTAAGACAATTCACACTGAGCATAAAGATACCAAAGAGATATCTTTGTTTCTGTGCACTGTAGTGCCTTGAAATCAAAGAAGAATGGGAAGAGCTTGGCTAAAGCAGTAAATAACTGCAAAATACTAGTTCTAACATAAACCTTGGGAATTATAGTATGTACAACAATATATTCAGAAAGAATCCAAGCAAGTTCCATTCAATACCAATATTGCTTATAGCTATAGAAAAAAAAAAAGTCATTCCTTTACCAAAAAGAGGAAGAGTGTTGATAAAACTTTCTCAGAGTACATGATAAATAGATTTTAAAAATAAGAAAAAGAAAAACTTGGAGAAATGTTTTGAGAAAAAGGAGACACAACTCCATTGAATGATAGGGTATATATATATATATATATATATATATATATATATTTTTTTTTTTTTTTTTTGCTGAGGCAATTGGGGTTATGTGACTTGGCCAGAATCACACAGCTAGGATGTGTTAAATACTGAGATTAGATTTGAACTCAGGTCCTCCTGACTTCAGGGCTGGTGCTCTATCCACTACACCACCTAGCTGTCCCTTCCGTTATATTTCTTAAATGGAACAGAAATTTGTAATTTCCTTATGGAATCTAAGAAAATGTTACTCAAGAGTGGAATCAAAAAGCCCTTCCTGGATGATATCCCCACGAACTCAGCCAACAAAGTGTCAACATAGAAGCATCCAGCAAAAGACAGCCAGACTACTATGCAGGTTTGTTTGTGGAAATGAAGATTTATGATGGCAATTCAAGATCAGATCATTGATACCATAAATTACAGAAGGATTATCCTTAATGAGCCCAGACTTAGTGACCAATATAGGTTATGCAAGGAAACAGCGGGAACCATGCAAAACATTGCTGTTTGTCATTAAAATTTAGCACCTACTCAATGTCTAACATGGTGACTAGAATTATAAGACAGAAGTTTGTTATCTTTCAAAGACTACTAGACTGCAATTCACATAGCACAGAGGCCTGGAAATATTTAAAGAACTCAAGCAAGAAACTGCACTAAAACTGATCTATTATCACAGAATTAGATGTTGCAGTGGCTAGAATGTAGGGTTTACCAAAGATCCCAGTTTTTGGGATAAGAACACATTATTCGACAAAAATTGCTGGAAAAATTGGAAATTAGTATGGCAGAAACTAGGCATTGACCCACACTTAACACCGTACACCAAAATAAGGTCACAATGGGTTCATGACCTAGGCATAAAGAATGAGATGATAAATAAATTGGAAGAGCATAGGATAGTTTACCTCTCAGACCTGTGGGAGAGGGAGGAATTTATGACCAAAGAAGAACTAGAGATCACTATTGACCACAACATAGAAAATTTTGATTATATCAAATTGAAGTTTTTTTTTTTTGTTTGTTTGTTTTTTCAAACAAAACAAATGCAGACAAGATTAAAAGGGAAACAAAACTGGGAAAACATTTTTATAGTCAAAGGTTCTGATAAAGGCCTCATTTGCAAAATATATAGAGAATTGACTCTAATTTATAAGAAACCAAGCCATTCTCCAATTGATAAATGGTCAAAGGATATGAACAGACAATTCTCAGATGAAGAAATTGAAACTATTTATAGACATATGAAAATATGCTTCAAATCATTATTAATCAGAGAAATGCAAATTAAGACAACTCTGAGATACTACTATACACCTGTCAGATTGGCTACAATGACAGGGAAAGATAATGCAGAATGTTGGAGGGGATGTGGGAAAACAGGGACCCTGATACATTGTTGGTGGAATTGTGAACATATCCAGCCATTCTGGAGAGCAATTTGGAACTATGCTCAAAAAGTTATCAAACTGTGCATACCCTTTGATCCAGCAGTGTTTCTACTGGGCTTATACCCCAAAGAGATACTAAAGAAGGGAAAGGGACCTGTATGTGCCAAAATGTTTGTGGCAGCCCTGTTTGTAGTGGCTAGAAACTGGAAAATGAATGGATGCCCATCAATTGGAGAATGGTTGGGTAAATTGTGGTATATGAACGTTATGGAATATTATTGCTCTGTAAGGAATGACCAGCAGGATGAATACAGAGAGGCCTGGAGAGACTTGCATGAACTGATGCTGAGTGAAATGAGCAGAACCAGGAGATCATTATATACCTCAACAACAATACTGTTTGAGGATGTATTCTGATGGAAGTGGATCTCTTCGATAAAGAGAGCTAATTCGGTTTCAATTGATCAAGGATGGACAGAAGCAGCTACACCCAAAGAAAGAACACTGGGAAATGAATATAAACTGCTTGCATTTTTGTTTTTCTTCCCGGGTTATTTTTACCTTCTGAATGCAATTCTCCCTGTGCAATAAGAAAACTGTTCAGTTCTGCACACATATATTGTATCTAGGATATACTGTAATCTATTTAACATGTAAAGGACTGCTTGCCATCTGGGGGAGGGGGTGGAGGAAGGGAGGAGAAAAATTGGAACAGAAGTGAGTGCAAGGGATAATGCTGTAAAAAATTATCCTGGCATGGGTTCTGTTAATAAAAAAGTTATTTTTTTTAAAAAGTGGTTAAACAATTTGTGGCACACTCATGAAATGTAATTATATTTCAATTATAGTTATTCTCAAAAAAAAAAAAAAAGAATGTAGGGTCTAGATCTTCTTGAGTTCATATCCGGTCTTAGAAATTTAATAGATTCTGGACAAGTCACCTAACTCTGTGAGCCTCAGTTTTCTCATTTGTAAAATGAGCCAGAGAAGGAAATGACAAACTACTCCCATATCTTTGCCAAGAAAACCCCAAATGAAGAGTTGGACGTGACTGAATGTAAAAAATAAAATAAAATAAAAAAAACCCAAATCACAGACTAAGCTGGTGTCTGCCCCAAATTGCCCAAACATCACATTGATCCACAAAACCTTAAAAACTACATATCAAAATACTTATCGTTTCCAAATTACATAAAACAAAATGAATTCAAATTTTTTAGAGATCTGGTAGAAGAAATCAAAATCCTCTGGGAACAAGAGGAAGTCCATCTTATTCCCACTGCCATGTTTGCTGCTGGAGTTCTGCCAAGGATGCTTTCAGGGAGCCTACAGGGGATGAGTTTGCATCCTAATATCTCATTTCTTCCAATTACAAATAGTTATTTAAAACCATCTATACAATAATAATCTGGAGGACATTAATATAAAAAGGTCAATAACGCGATTGGGGCTTGTCCCAGGACCATTTCTATCTGAACCTTATGGAATAAGATTAGAGAGATGAGATAATGAACAATGATAATTATAGTTAATATTTATAATGTGCTTTAAGGTTTGCAAAACAGTTTTCCTTATCTCACTTGATAATGAATCAATCTTGTTTGATAAGGAGAGAGTAGAATTCAGGTAGAAACACCCTGATTCTGGAGCCAGAAAATCTGAGTTCCAATTTTGTCTTTGGCGCTTGCTACTTGTGTTATCTTTGTCAGGGGCAGCTAAGGGAGATAGTGGACGGAGTGCTGGGCCCAGTATCAGGAAGATTTACTTTCTTGAGTCCAAATATGCTGTGTCACTCTGACATTTTTTTCAATGACTAAACAACAATATCTTGATCAAATTGCTTTTCTTGAAACAGGTTTGGGATTCTGCATCTGTAAAATGAAGCGGTTGGACTAACTGGCCTCTGTGGTCCTTGCTAGCTTGAGTCTTGTGATCCTGGCATCAATTCTGGGAGGCAAGTGGTGTTGTTATACCCATGTCATAGATGAGGAAACTGAGGGGAAGTGATTATGTACATACATGTATCTCTAGCTATCCTCTATGAATGGGATTCTCCTTCCTTATCTCTACCTCCCAGATTTCCTGGATTCCTTAAAGTCTCAGGTAAAATTCTATCTTTTGAAATAAGGTTTTCCTCTTTTTCTTATTGATGAAAGTATCTTACCTCTGCTGATTATTTCTAATTTGTGCCATTCGTCTCTTGTTTATAATTGTTTGCATGTTCTTCCTCATTAATCTTCTTGAGGGAAGGACTCTCTCTCTTTGACATTTCTTTGTATCTTTAGTACTTAGCACAGTGCCTGGCACAGCGTAGACACTTGTCACAGAACCAGGAAATGTCTGAGACAGGATCAGAATCCAAGATTGGAATTTTATCTTGGACCTCATATTCAGCACTCTATCCAACCTTCTTCTGGTTGTATGACCAGCCTATCTCCATTTCTGATCAATCATTTCCTGGATGATACCTTGCATTTTTCCTGTTATATCTAAATCATGACCAATCTTGAACGACAGCCTTCTCATGTTCACTATATGTCCAGATAGTGTCCATTGGGTGACTTACAAGTCTGGATCCCTGGTGACCAAAAAAATCACATAATTCAAAGCTATATAATATTGTTGAGAAAATTGGGGGGAGAAAGGGAAGAGATAAGGGACCTCTGGACCGGAAGTTCCTACTATGTATCTACTATGTGTCATGTAAAGGACTGGGAATACAAAAGAAGGCAAAAGACTTCTCCATTTAATAGGAGAGACAACATGCAAACAATTATGTACAAACAAAAACAGGAATAATCATTAGAGGGGAAATCATCAGTGTTAAAAGAGATTGGGAAAGGCTTCCATTAGAAGATAGACATTTGATTGGGTCTTGAAAGAAGCCAGAGTGCAGAAACAAGGAGGGAGAACATTACAGATATATTTACCATGGCTGGTAAGAATGATCAGAATTGAGAGATGGGGCATTTTGGTCCAGGAAAAGCAGGAGGACATTGAGGAAAAGGATGACATGATCATACTCCTGTTTTAGGAAGATCACCATTGATAGTGGAGTGGAGCATGGCGTGGGGAGAGACTTGTGAAGGGCAAAGCAAATTATAGGCTATTTCATTGTGAGATGATGAGAGTCTGAGCTAGGGTGATAGCAGAAGGGAGGAGAAGATATAGTGAGAGATATCAAAAAGTCAACATCAATAACCTGAGGCATTCGATTGGATAAGAGGGTGAAAGAAAGAATTCAAGGAGAGTGACTGGTCTGTAATATCTTGCCAGCAATTGGCGTGAATGCTGGATGAAGCAGTAAGTGAAATGAATGTGGGGCCAGCTGAGTTCAAGTTTACACTTTGGAACTGACTAGTCTCAGAAAGTCCCTGGGTACACTGAGTGCTTGGCAGCTTATATCAGAGATAGAACTTGCCTTTGCCTCTAAATTAAGTCTTTATCTACCTTGCCACATTATTTTGGGTAGAGCACCAGCATTGAAAGGGTGGGTTTCAAAATCAGGGAGCAGATTGGGAAGTCTCATCGTGTTTTATTGGGTTCTTAAACCCAATGGAACATCAACTCTACCAATGAAGAATTTTCAATATGGCCCCATTAAGAGAAAGTAGGCAAGATCAAGCAGCAATAAATTTCTTCTAGGTGACAAATCATTTGGCTGTGGGAACAGGATAGAAGAAAAATCCTGAGATGTAATTATTATTAAATTCAATTTCTTCAAAACTCACTCAATCATTTCCATTATGATTTCTACATATTGAACTTGAAAGTCAGCTGGGTTACATAGTAGTTAGAGACAGAAAGACCTGAATTTGAATCCTGCCTCTAACACATACTAATTGTGATATCCTGGGCAAGTCACTTTACTTGCTACAGTCTCAATTTCCTCAAATTTTTTATTAGAGCTTTTTATTTACAAAACATATGAACTTAATTTTTCAACATTGAAAATTTTTTTTTGCAAAACTTTGTGTTTCAAATTTTCCCCTCATTTCCTCTACTCCTCTACCCCCTCCCCAAGATGGCAGGTAATCCAATACATGTTAAATATGTTCAAATATATGTTAAATCCAGCATCTGTATACATATTTATACAGCCATCTTGTTGCGCCAGAAAAATCAGATCAAGGAGGAAAAAAAAAGCTGAGAAATAAAACACAATGCAAGCAAACAACAACAAAAAGAGTGCAAATAATATTTTATAGTCCCCACAGTTCCCACAGTCTTCTCTTTGGGTGTATATGGCTCTCTTCATCACAAGATCATTGGAACTGATCCGAATCGTCTCATTTTTGAGAAGTACTACATCCATCAGAATTGATCATCATATAATCTTGTTATTTCCGTGTACAATGATCTCCTGGTTCTGCTCACTTCATTTAGCATCAGTTCATGTAAGTCTCCCCAGGCCTCTTTAAAATCATCCGCTGATCATTTCTTATAGAACAATAATATTCCATAACATTCATATACCACAACTTATTCAGCCATTCCCCAACTGATGGGCAGCCACTCAGTTTCCAGTTTCTTGCCACTACAAAAAGGACTGCTACAGAGTTTCCTCATTTATAAGAGAAGGATAATAATAGTACTTACCTCACCGGGTTGTTGGGAAGATCAAATGAGATAGTAGCAAAATGCTTTGAAAAGCTTAAAGCACTATACAATGTATTGTTATTATCCCACTTTGGATACATGTCAGCCTCACAAATATAAGCTCTTTAGGGCAGGAACTCTCATTTCACCACCTTGACAAGCCATATAACCCTCAATATTTCAGAGATTCTAAATTACAGAGGAATTGCTATTTGTATCAGTGGAGGGAGTTTCCACAGCAAGATTCATAAACTAGTGAAATTAGGGGACTAAATCAAACCAAACCAAACCAAACCAAAAAAAAAAAAAAAAAAAAAAAAAAAAAAAAAACCCTCACATTTCTGAAGTGCTTGCAGGTTTACAAATTACTTTCCTCACAGCAATCCTGTGAGGCAAGTGTTATCATTTCAGAAAGGTCATGCGACTTTCCCAGAGTTATATTTGCAAAGACCCATGTTTCAACAAAGTACCTATTACTTTCTTTTCAATGGCTACAACATTCTGCAGAGCTCAAGAAACATCAGAGATGAATCTACCCACAATCAAAGTATGGTTTGATAAGATAAGGAAGGTTATGATAGAAGGCTAACTGTCATCTCAGATGAAAACATCTCTGGCCCTCCCTTACTCCCTCCTCCTTGCAACCCCACTGCTGGTAACCCAGTAATAGTAGTAATTTCCTGAAATGATGGATCCTCTTTTGACATTACATTGATAAGAAACTCAACTAAAAACAAAAAACTATGGGAGTTGGAAACTATAACCTCCACATTACCCCCTTGGGCAATGGAACCTAGAAATTATTTCCCATATATGCCACCCGGTCTGTGCACTTGCCTGAAATGCTCTCTCTCTTCATCCCTGTCTCTTGGAATCTATAGCTCAAAATTAAGTGCAGGTGCCATCTTTTATTTCCTCCAGATCTTCTTAGTAGAAGATCTCTGACCCTTTCCCCAATTAGTTCATATTTACTATATATGTGTATATATATATATATATATATATATTATATTGATTTGCATGAATATATGCTTTCCTCCTCCCCGGATAAAATGTTAGCTTCCTGAGGGCAAGGACAATTTAATTTTTGTCTTTGTATTCCCAGTGCCTACTGCAGTACTTGGGAATTATGTATTTGCATGTATTTATTATAAATATTTAAATCAGAAATGCATGCAAATCATGATCAAATTATGAACTTTTGCAACCATAGCTTAGGCTTATTTTTAAATTTGCCTTATTTTTTTTTTTTACACCTTTTTACCTTTTCCTAATGTCTTTCCCTGCCTTCTCTCATAGAACTGTCCTGGAGTGAATTAGACTTTACCAGCTGGAAAGAGTCAATTGTTAAATTTCCACTGTGATCACTCACACCTCAGAAATTGGCAAACACTACAAATCAGGGCTTGATATTTTGCCGGTTGTCTGGATTTAAGAAAGTTATGGAGAAAATGTTAATAAGGCAAATTAAGCTAAAAAAGGTAGCTGAATTTTTTCAAGAGTCACTTATTCATATTCATATTACATCATAGTGCATCCCTGGAGCCATCCCTTATAACAATTTTTTTTTCTTTAAAGAGAAAACATATTTAAAAAGTCTAGGGTTATATGCAAAGATCCACACTTATGGAGCCCTTCTTCTGCAAAGGAGTGGAGGTAAAAGGTCTCTCTCTTTTCAAAGTTCACCTTTGGGGTCAAACATCCTCTACAATTCTTCAACTTTCAATTTAAATTGTTTTGTGGTTGTTGCTTTCTCATTTGCTGTTATCATTGTATATTTTATTTTCCTGGTTCTAAATTTACTTTTCATCAATTCATAGAAGTCTTCCCATGCTTCTTTACATTCCCCATGTTCTTTGTGTTTTACATCATAGTAACCTTCTCTTTTGTTCATATAGTGCAATTTTGATGAAGTGTTTCTTATCATTGGGCATATTTCTAGTTCTTTGTTGTTTTTAGTTCTTTGCTAGTAGGGGGAAAAAGCTGTTTTAATTATTTTGGTGTATATAAACTTTTTTGGGGGGGTCAATAATCTCCTTAACTAGCAACAGTGGAGTCTCTTAGTCAAAGTGTATGGATATTTTTGCCACTTTATTTGCAATTCAATTTACAAATTACTTTCCAGAAATCAAATCAATAATGTACCTATCTTTTCCCAACCTTTTTTTTATCATGGATTATTTTCATTTTTAGATATATGAATTAATATTGTGATAATTCAATTCAATGAGCATTTATTAAGTGCCTACTGTGTGCCAGTCATTGTGCTAAGCAATGAGGATATGAAAAGAGATCAAAGATGCTCTATCCTCGAGGAGCCTACAATCTAGTGGGAGGGACAACATGGAAACAAATATATACTAAGCAAGGTATAGACGTAACAAATGGGAAATGATTAAAAGAGGGAAAGCAGTAGAATTAAGAAGGGTTGGGAAAGGCTTCTTATAGAAGGCAATAGGGAGAGTGGCAGGAACTTCCAGTACAATGGGAGTGAGACCTCAGTTTAGGGAACATGCATGGCCATGGCAACTCATAGCTCCAGAATTACCAGTCTTAGACACTGTTGATCTCTTCAGAGGATTCTTATGACATTGTCTGTGACGTTAGTAATGGTCAACTTGGTCTACTATTCAACTGAAGAGACCCCTCATAGACTGCATCTTTACTAGATGGGTAGCTCAGGTGGATTGGATCTTCATACAGTGTGGTATCCTGGTTGGGTAAGCCCATCCATTGCTGGTTTGCGTTATTTAGGATTGGTTCCTCAATGAGTTCTGCTGTTGTTGTGGCTGGCAGACTCTGTTGTAGAGGTTTGGGAACTCTAAGGACTCTTCTCACAAGGTCATAACTTTGTCTGTTTATTCACCTAAGATGGAGACAGACTACATACAACAGAGACCGAAATAGAGGTGTCATCATGTGTTCACAGCCACATGGTGGCCAGATGGGAGCAAGAAGGCAGCTGGTAGAAGGGAACAGACTGCTACCACTTTTGCCTCTGCTTCCTTGTCACCTCCACTGTACCCCCTACTCTTTAAAGCACTTCTCACTTAAAACTGCCAGAGAAGAGAGAGAAATTTCATCTGCTCAAATCTTTTGTACACACACTTATATATGGTTCATCAGCCAATTAAAAAGTCTTTTTGTCACAGTAGTAAACTAACAGGAAACATGTTAAAATACCTGTGAATGCAGAGCAGCAGGGAAAGGGCCATTTCACCATGCCTTTCCATAAGCAGACTCTCCAAGCTGCCAAGGTGGGTGGTACCACACAGAGTATTCCTCCTCTGAATGCTGCACTTTCATTGGTGACTCCCCCCCATCCCCTTTCTCCCATTTCACATTATATTATCAGGGACTGGTTCATTTTCTGAATTTGTGTCTTTAGCACTTAGCACAGTCCCAAGCATATAGTAGGCACTAAATAAGTGCCTATTAATTATCTACTTAGTATCTCTACTTTGAAATAATTTCTATCCTCTAAATTCTAGTGACTAGAGACAAAAACACCAAGCTTGAATCCTTCCTCTGATTGCTCATTTGTAAAATGAGGATACAAGGATACAAGGAGACCCTGTTTTCTTTTGGATACACTTAGGATTAATCGACTTGCCCAGGGTCACTCAGCTAATTAGTGTCTGAGGCAGGATTTGAACTCAGGTCCTCTTGACTCTAGAGCAAGTAGTCTATCCACCAAACTACCTAGCTGCTCCTTAGAGATTTTGTTTTCAAATCTCATCTCTCATGGTTATTACCTGTTCATCCTTTGGAAAATCACCTTCCCTGGATCTCAGTTATGAGCAAGTACTATAAAAAATGAAAAAAAAAAGCTATGATTTCTCCAAAATACTTTGGAATTCAGATTTTTACCAACTCAAACTGCCTTCTCTAGCATAATGGTCTCCATATGTTTTAAAACTGGGTATTTCTCTCATTAAAATAATTCTAAGCATATCCCCCAATTATATGCCTATTTACTTATTTATAAATGATATATAGATATTAATGCTAATTATTATATACATTCTATAACTTATAAAATGTAGACATTTTACAAAGATATGATAAAGATGAAACAACATGTGATCCCAGAGTCACCAAGGAGTCACTGGAGTATAATGATTTAGGGTAGGAGGTGACGTAGTCAGAATTGCATTTTTTTTCTTTTAAGTATTTAAGGAAATGCATTTTTATTATTATATATTAAATTATATTATTTATATCATATATAAAATATATAAAAATACTTTTAAGTATTTAGGAAAATTATTTTTCCAATTTCATATAAAGACAAATTTTAATATTAATTTTTAAAAATAAAATCTTGAATTCCAAACTTTCTCCCTCCCTCCTTCTTTTTCTTCTTCTCTAAGACAGTAAGCAATTTGATGTAGCTGTCTTACAGTTTAGGAAAATCTCTCTGACAGCTGAATGAGGGAGAAATTGCCATGGAAAGAGGTTAGAAGAATAGAGACCAATCAGGAGGTCTTTTCAATAGTTTGTGTAGAAAGTGTTGAGAACCATAATTAGAATGGTGGCTGGATGACTAGAGAAGAAGGGATGGATGAGAGAGATGCTGAAGTGGAAATGGGTATATTTGGCAACTGATTGGACACTTCATGGGTGATAAGGAGTTGAAGATAACATAGAAGTTGTGATTTTATGTGGCTGAAAGGATGGTAGTGTGCTCAACAGCAATATGCAAATTTGGAAGTGGGTGATGGTTTGAGGGAAAATGATATTGTAATAAGAGTTATTGCAACCTCTCCACGTCTGCTCATCCAATTTTTGATCCACTCAGAACCACACCAAATAAAAATGGAGGAAGTAGAGTTGCTACTCACTGATCCCTTCTCTGTGTAACATAGTCTGCCCTCTGAGAGAGTCTGATATAGCTGGGAGGTATTCTGGAAGAGGAAGAGGAAGGCTGGATTTCCTAAGGAGGGGGGTTTCAGTGGATGGGCACCCTACTTGAAGTATAGTGATTTAAAAAAAAAAAGTTCAAGCTTGCATTTTGTCACTTTCCACTTATTGTTTATTGTAAGAATTGGATGAAGATTTAGTTTCCATGGTTACAAAACAAATTAGGAAAATGCATAGAAATGAAACTTAAATCAGAAAAATGAAATGAAGAAATGGAATCTAAAAGTTAAGTTGACATAGAATTAGGGGAACAAAAATTTTGGAGGGAAGCCATACATTAGAATAATTATGTGGGGACTCACACTTAGGAAATTAGGCATCCCGGATAGGCTGTTACCTCTAAAGTTCCCAGCCAATGGAGAATCAGGGAAGGGACTGAACTATGTCCAAAAAAAGGTAAATACCAAGGGGAGATGTAATCAGGGGTCGGGGGTGGGGGGCTCACATTCACATAGGGGAATTAGGTTCTCCAGAAACACTCTAACTTATGTAGTATTCAGCCAATGAGAATCGGGGACTACTTAGCTTCTGGGAACAGGGTATAAAAAGTCATATCTTACTAATTTTAAACATGCCTACAAGCTTAGACACCTGCTGTTGCAAGAATGTCAAATGAAATCTTTTTCCTGACTTCCTCAATGGGTCTGTAGAGTTTTTAGTAGACTGTTTGACTCATATTGTTAATAGAAAAGATGGGTAAATGTCTAAATGTTAATAATTTGGAAGCATTATTGTCCATTACATTAGATTGGATTCTACAACCCATTTCATTCTATTGATCAAAGTAGCTAGATCTGGTATAGTTTATCACTACAGCATTGCTGTTACTTTACAATGTTCTAGTGCCATTCCATTCAATTTGCATCAGTTTATATTAGCCTTTCCAGGTTTAAAAAAAATGTTTTTTTTTTTTTTTTTTTTGGTTTTGTCTTATAAGGATTTAAACCCATGATTAGCTGGGAGTGATATTGCTGGTAGCCTGAACAACACAGAGAGAGAATGAGGGAATATTGGGTATATAAGATCAGCTATAATTGTATTGGATATTCACCACTGGTTATCCTACAGAAGATAAAATGTGGCTAAATCCTTCTAATGGCTATTCATAGGCACCTTGGAGCCAGACTCTGGGGGGCTACCCACATGGACTTGGAAGAACTCAACCCTAGATGATTTCTTTGCTGTGAGCAGTTCCTTATTCATGGAATTATATGCATTTCAAAGAACACCTTCATGGCAGGGACTTTCAAATGTCGCCTTCCTTAGAACATTTCATTTTCTTACCGGGCTATAGAACTTTAGGACATCTCTGATTTTCCCAGCATGCTCCAGGAAGCTCAATATTGGGATAATCGAATCATGCTGCAAGATTTCAATAGCTTTATAAATCTACCTCATCACTATTCAGGGGTTTCTCTGATAAAAGAGTTGGAGTCCTAAATTCCAAATCCTCCATTTAACAGAATTTCTCCTAATTTTTCACTTGTCTGCCCTGCAGTATGTTAGATGGCAACATTGCTTCAGGTACCTTCTTTCTCCCATTCTTACTTTTCAGCTTCCTTTTCTAAGTTGTCTTCCCCTGTTAGATTGTAAGCCTCTTGAGAGCAGAGACTCTCTCTCTCTCTCTCTCTCTCTCTCTCTGATCTTTGCAACCCCACAACTTAGCACACACTAGGTGCTTTGTTGCTGTTCAATCATTTTTTCAGTCATAGCTGACTCTTTTTGATCCCATTTGGGGTTTTCTTGAAGATAGTTGTATTTCACCATTTCTTATTTCAATCCATTTTATAGATAAGGAAACTAAGATAAATAGGATTAAGTGACTTGTCCAGGATCACACAACTGGCAAGTATGAGGTCAGATTTGAATTCATAAAAAGTATTTAATAAATGTTTGTTGACTGACCTTTAGGTATACCATGTGGACACTCTTTTCATGGAAATCCTTCTTGTCTCTTGTATTGATGCTCCTACTCTCTGACCATGTCCCTAAAAAGGAGGAGAACAGACATGCCAGAGGATGATGACAGAAACCATTAAGTCCTGAGAGCAGGGGTGGGGGAGGAGCAAATGGGAACAAAAGCTGACATTCCTAAAATCCGATGACAACATTCCTGGGGCTGAATCAGGCCTGCAGGCCCGCCCCCTATCCTGTCATGCCTTTTTGATGAGATGGCTGAACAATTAGGCAACTTCATCTCAACTACCCACCCACCCAGGGGAAATTAGGATAAGGGGCAGTTGGGAGTGGCCCTGGTATCTATCAGAAGTGGCTTTTTTTTTTTTAAACAATATCCATGGTTCAGCAGAGCTTGTTCTCCTGCTGGATAATGACTTACCCAGAGATGCTAATGGATCATAGATTCAGAGCTGAAAATAACCACAGAGATCACAGTGACCGGCATCCTCATTCAACACTTAAAGTGTTTGCCACCCATGTAAGTTATTTATATATCCCCACAGGTTATCTAGATAGGGCCCCTGGAAGACAGAGTATCTCTAGAATCTTCTTCCCCCATCTCCGAGAGAAGCTGTAATTCCTGCTTTGAGAGGATGAGGAGAAGCTGCAAATATGTTCTCCAGTCTTTGAGGGGATACCTGACCTAAATGCTATTTGTTCCCCTCAACAGTGCTAGGAGAACCATTAGTTAAGAACAAAGTTAAGACCCTTTGTGATACCATTGGAAGATTTTCTTGGCAGAGATACTGGAGTGGGTTGCCATTTCCTTTTCCAACTCTTTTGACAGATGAGGAAACTGAGGCAATAGGGTCACATAGGCAGTAAGTGTCCTAGGTCATATTTGAAGATGGAAAAGATAAGTCTCCTTATCTCTAGATCCACATTGCCTACCTGCCTAAAGTCAAAAGCTATTTATACATATACATACACACATCATCAGTTTATACATACTATGTGTGTATGTATATACATACACACATCATCAGGGAACAAATTAGATTTAATCTAATTCTTTCATTTCTCATAAGCCAAGAGAGGTTAAATGATATGCTTTCTGGGGTTTGGATCCAGTATGGTAAAGACAAAAAAGCAGAGGACCTGAATTTCAATCTTGCCTCTCTAACATTCACTACCTATGTGACATTGACCAAATCATTTAACTTCCCCTCCCACAGTCTCCTCCTAATATGGCCTCTAAATTTAGGATCCCCCCAAATTGAAAGCTAATTCTCTTTTTACTGTCAATAAAAATTTAAACTCATCCTAAGTAAAGATCTCACAAGCTCTTCCATCAACTGTTAAGGGGCAAGTCAATTCTCTGAGAGCCTCCACAGCTGTAGATGATAACTTGAGCAGGGCAGCCTTTGCTGACACAGGTGGTTCAGACTGGGAATGAAATGAATTGAAGGTAGAGCGAAGAGGAGAGGTTAGATAATGCAACAGCCTCTCAGTGGGGAGGGCAGAGAACAGCAACTGCCTCTCAGTCTCCTTGTATCATCCTCTCACACGAGGAGATCCATTCTACAGGTCTGGGTTGGCTCTCCAGCAGCCACTGTCAGGTGGTTCGTTGTATTCTAACAATCAACTTTCCCCTTTTTGCTTTGTACTTAGAGGAGCTGGGTTCAAATCCCACTTCTGAGGTCTACCACATTATCTTTAGGCCATTCACTTAACCTCCCTGACCTCAGTTTCCTTATTTGTAAAATGAAGGGTTGAACAAGATGACATCTAGGATGGTTTCTGTAAATGTGGTCTTATGAATCCTATTTCCCTCTGCTCAAGGGCCACTGATTGCCTCGCTGACATCAGTCATTTTTGTTGTTTGTTCCCACTTCCACATCTTTGTCCCACAGCTCACAAGGCTTGCTTCAGGGATGGCTTGGATGCGATGACTTCAGAACCCAGATTCTGTGATTCCTGGAAACCGAAAACTGAGATAACAGGCACCTAAATAGAATAAATGATGAAACATAGGAAGTCTGGGTTTTCCTCCTCTTATGATTGTGTTAGATCCTGGATCTTCCTCTACAAGATACTTGGCTGGTTGCAAAAAAAGAAAAAAAGAAAGAAAGAAAAAAAGGAATTTCTGAGCAATTGTAAGCAGAAGGAATTTCTGAGCAATTAGAATTGGCCCAGCCTGGGATGACTGTTAGTTGTATGATATAAAGCGATGACTTCTTATTGAGGTGTATATTACACTGAATGGCCCCTTTTGAGATTTTGGGAATGGGTTTTTCCCTCTCTCCTAATACACATCCATTACTTTCTGCCAGACTCAACTCAAAATTTGCCACTAATTGGAACCCTTCCTTGATTACTTCTACTCCCCACCCCTCCTCAATCATCCTTCCACTGAGCACTTCCTTCAGGAAGAATGGAAAATGTGACCTTGGTTTAGCATGGGCCAGAGCCAACTGAGCTAGCCAGTTACAGTCTCCAACAGAATAGCTTCTGGGTATGGAGATAAAAAGAGAAATTTATCATCAGAGGATGCTTGTTAATGGGAGTCTTGTGTTGGTCTCCGTAAATGAAGAGAGCAATATCGACTCGACATAACAATACCTTTTGTTCATCGACTGTTTTGTACTTTTTCAAAGTGGATTTTCATCTATTCTCTCATTTGATTCTCATGACAAACCTGTGAGTTAGACCAGGCAGATATTCATGTTCCTATATGACAAATGAGGAAACTGAGGCAAGGAAAAGTTAAGAAAAACTTGCTTGAGTTCACTGGGCTAATTAGTATCAGTACAGTACAGGGCTACACTCTGGTTGTTGTGCAATCACTCTGATTTATTCACTCATCCAGTAAGCATTTATTAAGCTCCTATGGTGTACTAAATATTATTTCTGTGTGCCAGGCACACAAAGGCAAAATTGGAATAATCCCTGTCCTCGAGAAGTTTACATCCTACTAGAAAGAGGAAAAGAAATTTCAATTCAATTTAATTGAATATGTATTTATTAAGTGCTTGCTATGTACCAAATATTGTGTATACAAATGATATCCAATATAAACATAGATTAAATAAATACTAGATAATATGGGAAGCTAATGGGAGATGGCACCTGAATTGAACTTTGAAGAAGTTAAGAAATGTAATAGATAGAAGTAAGGAAAGGGGGCATTTCAGAAAAAGCAAATAGCCTGGGCAAAGGCATGGAGGTGGGAGATACCATGCCACATTCAGTGAGGAACAAATAGGTCAGTTTTGCCCCCCCAAAAAAGTGTATAAAAGGGTCCAATGTTTAATGTATTTGCAAAGGCAGCCAGAAGCCAGAGTGTGAAGGATGCTAAGATGTGAAGCAAGTATTTTGTCTTTGGGACAACATCTGGTCCAGTGACCAGATATAAATCAGGATGACTGGAGATAGCCCTGGATGCAATGGGAGACCTAGGCCTTTGGGAAGCAAAGATTTTTAACAGGTTTTTAACAGTTAACCACTTATTCAATGTCTAAAGCTAGGTAAGAAAGAAACAAGGGAAAAGATGGAATAATTGAAGATCCTTGAACAAGACAGTAATATGGCTCAACTTATAAGAAAATTATATAGCAACTAAATCCGGTTCTTTTTCTACTACTCATATCCCCAAGAAGTAGCAGTGTAATATTGTAGTGTATATGTTATTTTGCTTTCTAAGATATAAACTCCTTGAAGGCAGGAACTGTTTCATTTTTGTCTTTTTATGTTTGTTCTTATCTATAGCTGTTTAATAAATGTTGATAGCCTACAGAGGTGAAGAGAGATGAGAGAGATCTTTGAGCTCACAGGTTGGTCCTGTCCCCCTCAAAATATTCCCTTGTCTGTGGGTGAATCTGCATCTGAGGATGGAGTTTTCTTGGTTTGCCAATTTATTTATTCAAACAGCAAAACCAATTTGTGTTTCTGCTATGGATTTATTCTGGGACTAGACAGAATCCCTTTCTTTTAGGAGGCAGGGCAGTAGACATACCCTGTCATGAGAATCATGCAGTCATTTCATTGTAACAATTCACTGAATGACCTTGGACTTCACTTCCTCTCTCTTCTTGTTCAAAGTTCCCCTCTCTATTAAATGAGAAGAGTGAACTGAAATGATCTCCCAGCTCTGACACTTGATGATTTTATCTACAAATACAAAACTGCAAATTGAGTCCTTGGATAACCCCATCACAACATAAATAAATATCCCTGGAAAAGGGACACAAATGAGTTATTCGTTAGACCAAATCTAGAAGAAATGATGTTCAATCCTAGATGCTACGTTTTAGGGGGAGTATTGATAAGATGTCTACAGAAGGGGGAACACCATAGCTGAAGATCTTGGAAGAGGGGAGGGAAGGAAGGAGGGAGGGGTTTAAAAGAAACTGGGATGTTTAGCTTGAGTAGGGCACCAGGCTACCTTCAAATGTGTGTTAAAATAAGCTTTAATCTAGTTCTGCTTGGCCCCACAGGGTAGAATCAGGAATAATGAAAGTTACAAAGAAGCAAATTTAGCCTTGAAAAGGAAAGACTTCCTAACAAAGAAAGCTGTCCACAAATAGAAAAGTACTAAGTACTTCTTAGAAAAATCTTTGTGGAATCAGCTTTATTTTATTTAGCCCATTTACGCGCTAGATTAGATTAAAGGCAAAAATCAGTAGCAAATGAATGGGGGGAAGAATGAATATAAGGGGAGATGACATATTTAAAATAGCATCAAGCTAATCTATTTTTTAAAAAACCGACCACAAAAAATGAAAAATATATAAAAGGACAAACTTTCACCAAAGACATTTTAACCACAGTCCTCATCTTAATCAATAAATATTTATTAACCACCTGCTTTGAGGCAGGCATTGTGTTAAGTGCTGGATAAAAATAGGAAAAAAGAAATGCTAGTCCCTGCCTTCAAGGAGCATATTGTCTAATGGGAGAAAACAAACTACAAAAGGAAACTGAAAAGAATAATCCGGATGCTGTGATTGTGGTTTGTCCTTTGTTCTCAAAGAAGATCTTGATATCCCGGAAGTAATGCCTTGGTGTACAATAGAATTAGTGAGTGAGTGAGGGCAAAGTAAGGTCACCACCTTTACTTTCTTCTCCAGAACCTCTCCAATGACCAGAGATAGATCAGAATGACTGGAGATGACCCTGGATGCAATGGGAGACTTTGGCTTTTTGAAGCTAAGATTTTTAACAGTTTTTAACAGTTAACCACTTAAGTAAAAAAGAAATGAAAAAAAAAAAAAAGCCTTTTTTGTTCCTAGTTTAAAAAAAAAAAAAAAACCTAGTCTAGCTAAGAGGAGAAGACCCTTAGGGTTTCTGGCTAAAACTATCAATTGTTATTTATATTCTTTCTGAGGCTAAAGAGGCCAAACAAAGACTTCCTGGGGCTTGGCCTGAGGCTAGGTATTGGCCAATCAATGAGAGTCAGGGTGTTTTGGGTTAAAGGCTGTAGTACTAGCAGTTGTGGTTTGTCTTTAGTCTCAAGGACTTTAGGGAAGTGATGTCATGAAATGCAAATGAATTGGATTTGAGAGAGGGAAAGAAGTTCAAAGCAGGAACACGATGGAAAATAAGAGATGTCCTAGAATCGGGCAGGCAGATAAGAAATGTGGAGAAGGTCTGAAGGTTTGAAGTGAACTCCAATTAGAAAGGCAGAAGGTGATGATGAGGAAGGATGGAGGCTGATGGGATCTTGCAAGATGGTAATTTTATTCTAAGAATCATTTCCTGAGGCCATCTCTGGAAACCTGAAGGGGAGATAGAGATCTCAATAGAAGCAAAACCATACAAATCAGAGCTATTCAAAAATAGAATGGGCTGCGTTAGGAGGCAATAACTCCCCCTTCTTTGGGAATATCCAGGAATTTGTAGAGGCATTTTTGTTTAGCTACATATTGGACCAGATGGCCTTTGAGATTGCTTCCAGAATGTGAAACTTTCTGCCTTGAGTCTGCCACTAACAAGAGACATGATCTTAGGCAAGTCATTTCTCTTAGCCTCAGTTTGTTCATCTGCAAAATGGAAAGATAATATACTACTTCCTTCTTAGGATTGTTTCAAAGGACACGCAAATGTCAGATGCTTTGTAAACTGTAAAGCCCTATGTAAATGCCAGCTGCTGCCATGATCACTATCATTATTATTATTATTTCATCCCTGCCCTCCCTGCTGCTCCGGTGTGGTCTTTCAAGTCTTTGGGAGCTCTGAGGGCCCACAGGCGGCTGTATTTCCATACCAGTTGGAGTAGTGATCCCTCTGCCTTTTTTACCTAGCTGACATATGGGTTGTCAAGCTTAATTAATTAGCATTTATAACATGTTTGCTGGTGCTTTGGTGAAACATAGAATACAATTCCACAGAGTATCATGTAAGTGGGGGAGATAAAAGGGCTGGGGTGTCTGTGTGTGTGTGTGAGTGTGTATGTGTGTGTGTATACAGTTCCCACTTGCAAGTTGCTCCCCTGATGTGAACTTGTTCAATATTAGGATTATGACTGAAAATGTCATGCTTATTAAACTTAATGAGATATCTGCTGGTAAGTCCCACTTTTAATTTTGTCACCCTGATGGGTGGGAGTTAATATGTCAAAAAAGAGTTGGCCCATGTTGTTGACTGTCCATTCTTGAAGAGGAACGTGACATCAGGGAAGTGACGATGTGACATGCACGTGAACTGGATTTAAGTGAGGGAGGGATGTGCAAGGTCACCTGACTCAGCATCCCCTCCAGAGCCATCTGGGCCCAGTGGCCAGATGTATATCAGGATGACTGGAGAAGGCGCTGGATGTAGTGGGAGATTATTTACATTCAATCTGAGTCGATCTGAACTCCAAGAATGAGCAAACAGGGCTCGGTGGTGGCCAATCAAAGAGAAGCTGATTGGTTTTGGATTTCTGGCAGATTTTTCTACCATGCTCCCTCTTACCCAGTTTCCTTTATGAGCTATCTTCCCATTAGATCGTAGGCTCTTTGAGGGAAAAGAAGGACTATAGTAGGTGCCTACATGTTTACTGATTGACATTACTATTCATGCTGTGGGGTTTGGGAGAAGGCAGTGATCAGTGTGGCCAGAATTGTCTCCTTGAAGAAGGAGGCCCATGGAACATCTCGGAGAGACCCTTGTTGAAGGATGTACCCATAGTTATGACAAAAAGGATTCTTGGATTGAACTAAAATGTCTTCTGAGGCTGATCTAAAGGTGAAAGAGACATTAAATCCCTCTCATTTTACAGACCCAGTCACACCGCTGGTACCCCTCAGAGGTAGAATCTGAACCCACATTAAAAGAGATGATCATAAAATCACAGCTTTGGAGCCAAAGGGCCCTTATAATCCTCCAACCCAGCCCCTTTGATTTATCGTTGAAGAAACTGAGGATTAGAGACTGAGAGTGACTAAATTCTATTATCCGGAAGCTGTAGGGAAGGTTAGGTGTTTTTGAAAGTAAATTGGAGTGTGAGCGCCTGGGTCCTTAATTTCCTTAGGCAAATCCCTTAAGGACTCAGTTTCCTCACATGTAAAGTGAGGAAATCTCAGAAGCTTGCTGTTAAGTAGGAAGTGTTTTATCAGAGAGGCAGTGTAGGGCCCTTGGAATCAGCACCCGGCTTCTCCTCCTTGTCTCCTATCTCTGGGCCTTAGTTTCCACAACAGTAAAATTTAAGGCCCACCTCTGAAATTCTGGCTTCTAAACTCCCTTCCAGCTCTGATTTTCCCTGTTCAGAAACCCTTCCCAGTTCTAACATTCAAACTAAGGCCCTTGCCAAATCTGCCATCCCCTGTTCTAAGTTTCCCCTGGCCCTGTTCTACCACTCTCAATTCTGACATTCCTTGTTCTAGAGGTTCTCCCAATTCATTCCCTTTCCTCTCTTTCTTCGGCGAATTCCCTTGAGCTCTAGGAACCAAAGGGAGATAGGTGGGGGTGGGGGGTGGGGGCAGGGGCCGGAATGAATCCCTCCCCCCATTTTTAGAGCGCCTACTTTGGAGCTGGGTGCCCCGTAAGTCCCTCGCCATATATCCTGGGGCCTTCGCCCTCCCCCTCCCCCCAGCGCCCACCCCCGCTCGTCTCGCCCACCCCGCAGCTGTGCTTGGGAGCCCGAGCCCAGCTTTGTGTCCGGGCCTCAGGAAGAGACACTCAGGCTGCATTCCCCAGCGCAGCCTGAACTTTCGACCCCATTGTATACTCTAATTACTGGAACCAGCGGGATTAATTCCACGACCTACTTTCCATGACTTTTTGCTGCCACAGAGTGATAAGGCTGCGGCCGCCCCTCGGCTGTCAGTTCGATGCGGCCCTGCCAGCTGAAGAGCTGGGGGCGAAGGGGGGGGAGGGGGAGGTGCGCAGGGGGCACCCCACCCTGGGTGTGGCCCGGCCCGGGCTGGGGCCTCTCGGGCCAGCTTTTCCTTTGGGCGGCCTGCCGGGGCCTCCTGGCCTAAAAGCCTGACGGGGGAGGCTGCCAGCTTTAAAAAATCAGTCAGCCGTCCAGTCAATCCCCCTTTCCCCACGCCCGTGGCGCTTCAGCCATTTCGGGCGCTCGCCGGTCCTCACACACCGCTGGGCCATTTCCCTGATCCTCGCGCCCGCGAGCTCTCCCTGCCTCTCACTTTCACTTTTCCACCAATTACCACCTTTAGGGGAAGGAGCCTCAGCCTTCCCGGGGGCCAGGGCCGGCCTCTCCCTTGCTCTGCGTTTATCTCAAACAGTACCTGGGCTCCCTCCTACAATGTGATCTCCCGGAGGACGGGGAGTCTCCTTACTCGGATTCCCAGCTCTGAGTGCAGAGAATAGGCCCCCCGACCTGGAGGAGACAGGAAGAACTGAGTTCTCATTGAGTGACCCCGGGCAAAGTCACTTAACCCTGGACCCTGTTTGCCTCAGTTTGCTCAATTGTACACTGACCCAGAGAAGGATACTGCAAACCACTCCATAATCTTTTTTTTTTTTTTTTTTTTTTGCTGAGACAGTTGGGGTTAAATGACTTGCCCTGAGTCACACAGCTATTAAGTGTCCAAGAACAGATTTGAACTCAGGTCCTCCTGACTTCAGGGCTGGTGCTCTATCCACTTCGACACCTAGTTGCCCCATCTCTCTGGTATCTTTACCAAGAAAGCTCTCCAAAAGGGTCAAGAACAAAGGTGCCTCCATTCTTTCCTCCCTTCTCTTTCCCTCTCTTCTTCCTTCCTTCCTCTCTCCCTCCTTTCCCTTCTTCATTCCTTTCCCCTCCCTCTTTCCCCAGTTCCCTTCCTTCATTCCTTCCTTCCTCCTTCCCTCCTTTTTTCTTTCCTCTCTCCTTCTCTCTCTTTCTTTAATCTGTTTTTTTTCTTTCTTTTTCTTTTCTATTTCTTCCTCCCTCTCTTCTTTCTTTCCCCCTCCTTCCTTTCCTTCTTTCTTCCCTCCCTCCCTCCCTTTCTCCCTTCCTTCCAATATATCAACATTAAAGACATAGCAAGCATTTAATAAATATTACTCAATGGTTAAGCACTTTCTGTATACCAGCCATTGTGCTTAGTGCTCAGGTCAGAAAGACAAAAATGAGACAATTTCTGTTTTCAAGGAGCTTAGAAGAGTAAAAAGTGCAGTAAATATGAAGTCATTTGCTGGGGGAACACTTTGTTACCATAAAACCTTATAAAAATGCAAGCTACCATCATTATCCTACTGCTGCTTTGAACTTCAGAGGGAGAGATTGAGGTCTTTTCTGAGCAGCCCCATTCAGACTGCAGATGTTTGCAGAATTGGCCCTACCTCCATCTCCTTCCATCTGGACACTGTCTCTGGCGCGTGTCAGTTTTTTTTCACTAGACAGCAGATTGTACCCTGAGCTGCGGCTAGCCGTCTTACAGATGTGAGCCAAGGGTCATGAGGAAGACCAGGTGAGAGTGCACGGTTCAGTGTAATCAGTCCCTGCTAAGGGAAAGGAACAAAGCACTCCAAATTGGTCTTTAGTTTCACACTTATCCATTCATTCAATCGGCCAGAGCATCATATAGTCACAGCTCTATAGCAGGATGCGTGACCAGATGGTCTTTTACAGATCAGGAAACTGAGGCCCATCAAAGCGAAATGATTTCCCCAGTCGCAGAAATAGAGCTGGGAGAAATCTTCATGGCCTTCTCTAAACCCACCCCCTCCTTTTACAGATAAGGAAACCGAGGCCCAAGGCGGTGGTTGTAATAAGTGATCCATTTGTTCTGACAATGTTTATTAGAGCTTGCTAGCATAGTCCTGGGTGCTTCGCGGGATACAAAGGATAAGGCATGTTCCTTGTCCAGGAGGTGATAAGAAATGTAAACACAGAAATATAATAATGAGCCGAGTGTGATAAGTGCTTAAAAGAGGTGGAAGCACATGGCTACGACCACAAGGAAAGATCATTTCTGGCCTCTGCAGTTCTGGGAATTTAGGGGGCAGGGAAGCAGAGAGGATGATAAAATCAAGGGAAAAGGTGGTAATTGATGGACAATCCTTCCCTAACTAGGTATAATAATTCTTATTAAGATAGTCTGTTTTGCTTTGCAGACATACTAAACTCACCACAATTCTACAAGATAGATAGATCAGTCCTGGGGCAGAGAGGAAGTGCGACAGTGCATGGAGCCCTGGCTTGGGAATCAGGAAATCTCATCTTTCTGAGTTCAAATCGCACCTCAGCCACTTAGTAGCTGTATGACTCCAGGCAGGTCACTTCACCCTTTGCCTCTGTCTCCTTGTCTATAAAATAAACTGGAGAAGGAAATGGCAAACCCTCCAGTATCTCTGCCAAGAAAATCCCAAATGGGGTCATAGAATCTGAAAACCCCTGAACAGTAAAGGATGGGTATTATTTTGTCCATTTCCCAGATGAGAAGACCGAGTCCCTGAGAAGCATCCTCTGAAGTGGAGACCCAAGGACTACAGCTCCAGCCACAGACACACTTACAAATCTCATACACAACTCAGATTGGGCTTCTGTCCGTGGAAATGGCGCTTGCCCTCCAGCATCTAAGAAGTAAAGAGAAAAATCCCTCTAGCAAGTCATTGTATGGAGTAGGTATCCCAGGGGTACGTGGGGCAAGCCGAGGGTGTGCCGCTCTACGCACACCTGCCACAGATACTAACACATATTATTCTACACGCACCAACATCTCCCAAATCCATTCCCTTTGTTCAGCTGCCAAGGCCACCACCCTGGTTCAGGCCTCCATCGCTGATCACTTCAGTAACCTCCCGATAGCTCAGCTGCCTAAAGGTAGCTAGGTGGCTCAGTGGGTAGAGCACTGGACCTGGAGTCAAAGAGACCTTGTTAGCTATGTGACACTAGACAAATCCCTCTGCCTCAGTTTCCTTATCCAGTATATCATCTCTTTCACCAAATCCTTCCCTTGGCATTTCTAGCCTTTCATTAGTGGGCTCCAGCCAATCTTGTGGACCAGAAGCCCCTGTGGGCTGCTGCCCATCCCCTGCCCGTGCCCCAAGCCTACATCCCCATATTCTCTTCCCCTGCACATCTTTAAAAAGCGCCTTCATTGTCAGAGGAGATTCCAGGTATCCTTGCTATCGCTCCCGGTTACCATTTTGAAATGACTTTGCAGAAATATATATGTCCCAGTTAGTGAGAGTAAGTAGTTCCCCTAAAGTAAGCAGTCACATTATTTGGATTTGCCCTGAATATTTCCACTGGCCTGGAACCAATGACCATCTTTTAAATAATTACAACTTGGAACTGTGAGAGTTGGATGAGGGCTTCGTTTGCACAGTTAAGAGTTTTGTTTCTTATATAATATGTAAACTTGAATTCATGTGAGTGCTTCAAGTTAATTAGGGTTAACCTGCACTAATCAATATTTAGCCATGTTCTGAATATACATTATATTTTCTAGTAGAAAGAATGTAAATTTCTTATTCATTTTATTTTTTTGCTGAGGCAATTGGGGGTAAGTGACTTGCCCAGGGTCACATAGCCAGGAAGTGTTAAATATCTGAGGTTAGATTTGAACTCAGGTCCTCCTGACTTCAAGGCTAGTGTTCTATCTACTACACTATCTAGCTGCTCCGAATGTAAGCTTTTTGAGAGAAAACTATAGTTTTTTTTTTTTGTTTGTTTTTTTTTTAAATCTCAAATACAGAGCCTGGTACTTCATATACAGCAGACAAGACCTAAACACTTAGAATTAAATTGACTGCATGAATCATCTGCGTTCCCGTGATTATTGTAGGATCATAGATTTAGGGTTGAAGACAGGAGTTTTTAACATCTTTTTTTGTGTTATGAATCCCTTGAAAAATCTGGTGAAGCTATCGATTCCCTTATCGGAATCATGTTTTTAAATACAGAAAATTAAATAATAGAATTACAAAAGAAATCCTTTATATCGAAATGCAATTTTCGAAATCTTTTAAAAGAGCAATGTTGGTGACCTCAGGTTAAGAGAACCTGTTGGGAGGGATTTAGAAGTCCCCAGAGTCTCAGAATATCACCAAGTCAGGGTTTGCCCCTGAATCTCTTTATCAGAAAGGGCACCCCAACACCTTCTCTGCCTTAGCCTCTCAGAGAGGATACAAGGAACTTTGACTTTGGGTTCTGATCCTGGTTCCATGATTTGGGGTCAATCCCAACAACTCTGTGAGCCTCAGCTTCCTCCCACTTCAAAGAAAGGAGCTCTGGGCTAAGCCCTCATCATGTGATCCCATGCTCATTGAATGGAGTCCTCCAGGCCCTGGACACTGTGGGGCTGCCAGGCCCTGATGGCCTCCTCCCTGCTTTCAATTATTCATCAGGTTTCTATTTGACATCCATATTTTCCACTTCTTGCTCCTATTTCTGAGCAGAGTTCTTAATTACCTCCCAAGCTGCTGCCACCCAGCAGCTTATCTGCGTTATGACTGCTTGACAGGGCTGTAAAACTGGAGATAAACCGAGGCAGGAGGGCCAGCCTTCTTATCAGGCTCAGGCTTCAATAATTAACTGGGGAGGGGACAGAGAAACAGATAGGGCTTGGAGTCTCTGGCCTGGGGAGAGCTGGAAATTCTCTGACTCAAAGCCCGCCTCTTGGACCTTGGGCCTTATCACAATTCACTTTCTTATTCATCACATGCTTACCTCTCTTGGCTACCTCTCTTTTCCTCTCATTTCATGGAGCTGTCTCCCCTGAGGAGTTTCTCTCCATGATTTTATCCTCCTGTAGGCCAAGAGACCTCTCCCCACAGTTTAATCCCTTTATTCTGTGGGCCAACAATTTAATTCCCTGAGCTTCGTGCTAAACTTAGGCCAGAATGGCTAAAGGCGGAATAAAGGGAGTTGGGAAAAATCACTCACCTTGGAGGCTGGAATTGTACAGGTAGCAGAAGAAAGGAAGCTGTTTAGGGCCTGGAGGGTCTGGGTTATTTGGCCTTGGTCAGCCACTTCCCGTGACCCCATTGAGGTTTTCTTGGAGAGAAACTGGAGTGGCTGACCATTTCCTTCTCCAGCTCATTTTACGGAGGAGGCAACTGAGGCGCACAGTGTGAAGTGATTATCACACACAGGCCAGATTATGACTCAAGTCTTTCTGGAGTCAGGAAGCCAAAAGCTCTATTTGTCAAGAGTCCCTCAAGAAGCTATCATAATACCTTAAGATCTGGAAATTTCTTCCAGGATTTTTTTTTTCTTCTTTTCAACAATGTACTTTAAAATAAACTGCAAACAAAACAGACAGGTGCAAAGTAAAAGCAAACAAATAAATCCCTATCAACTAGCTGCTCCATATCTCTCCCAGGAGAATTATTATTTATTTTAATTTTATTTATCTATTTTTTCAGTAGTCCATTAATATTTATTTAGCACCCACTCTGTGTTAGGTATTGGGCTAAGTGCCAGAGTTGTGAGGAAGGTACTTTGCAGACCTTAAAGTTCCACTTAATGGAGGCAGTGCGGGGTAGGCAACAAGCACTTATTAAACACCTACTATGTACCAGGTACAGTGCTAAGACTAATCCTAAAAGAAGCCTTTCCTAATTTATCTTAATTCTAGTCCCTTTCCTCTGTCAATCATTTGCTTGGCGGTGCCAGGACTGGAATCAGGAAGATTCTTCTTGGACTTCAGACACTTACTAGCTGTGTGACCCTGGGCAAGTAACTTCATCCTGTTTGTCTCAGTTTCCTCCTCTGTAAGAATGAGCTAGAAAAGGAAATGACAAATCACCTCAGTATTGAGTCGAAGAAGACCCCAAAGCGGGTCATGAAAAGTGCCCTCCAGGAGCAGATACTCTTAATAGAAACACATACACACCTTCATGAAATGCATGAAAACAACCAGTACTTCCTTGTGTGATTTTGACCAAGCCTTTTATTATTTTTTTATTAAAACTTTTTATTTTCAAAACATATAAATAGATAATTTTTCATTGTCTTGTGTTCCAAATTTTCCCCTCCTTCCTCCCATCTCCTCCCCTAGATGGCAAGTAATCCAATATATATTAAACATGCTAAAATATGTTAAATCCTATATATGTATACATATTTATACAATTATCTTGCTGCACAAGAAAGATCCGATCAAAAGGGGAAAAATGAGTAAGAAAGCAAAATGCAAGCAAATGACAACAAAAAGGTAAAAATACCATGTCGCGATCCACACTCAGTCCCCATTGTCCTCTTTCTGGGTGCAGATGGATCTATTTATTACAAGATTTTTGGAACAGGCCTAAATCATCTCGTTGTGACCAAGCCTTTTATTCCTTTTTGTTTGTTTGTTTGTTTGTTTGTTTTTTAATCTGTAAAAATGAAGAAGGTAAATGAAGAGGGTAAAAATGTATTCAGATGTTAAGGTGAAAACAGAGACCTACTGAACTTGGTGCTAGAAACAGAGTCCTCCATTCTTTAGGAAGAAGTAGGAATAATAACCTCTTGTTCTCCTTACGGTTGTTGCTGCTATTAGTAGATTTATAGTTGAGGGAGATTTTACAAACTCCCTCATTTTACAGATGAGGAAACTGAGATGAAGGAAAATAAAGAGATTAGTCCAGAACCATACAAGGCCAAGATTTGAACTCGGCTCTTGTGACTCTAAATTTTTTTGTATTGTACTATGATGCCTCTTGTTCCCTGAAGAAGCTTATACTCTAAGCCAGGAGCAAAACTAATTCAGAATCTCAGGTTGATGTTTGACAGAACTCAGAACATAAATTTTTTTTTTCTTTTTTCTTTTTTTTTTTTTTTTTGGAAGGGTGGTGGATAAAGAGCTTTAGAATCCTTAAAGTTTAAAAATCTAGGGCTTTAAAATCCCTGGTTTCTTTCAAAACTCAACCCATTTTGCCATCTCTTTTATAGGAGACATTTCCTGATTCTCTCCAGGTACTAAAGTGTTTCCATACTAAAATGACCTTCTATATGCACGTGCTGCCCTCCTTGAGGCAGGGACTGTTTCATTTTGCCTGGCACTGTTAAGTAATAAACACTTAACAAAATTTGTCTTTTGATTGGACCTGGAATATTAGTGTAGGGGAATGGGGGGGGGGGGAGATTCCCAATGTGAAAATTCTTTCCAACTGATGCGGACCAGAAACTTGGCACAATTCAGCCTTAGAGAATTTCCTAGGTCCACTGAAAAGTTAACTAATTTCCCCAGAATTATATAGCTCATGCATGGCAGAAGTGTGTTAGAAATGTCAGAACTTCCATTTTCCCAACTATCAAAGCCACCTCTCTCTTCATAGGTTCTTTTTCCTATTTTTTTATTCCTAGCAAATTCTTGTAGTTTTCCACTGAAAATGATATTTACGGTGAGCAACAGTTCAAGAGACCATCCTCTCTATGTTCAGAAGCCTTTTCTTCCTTTAAGGCTCAGCTGAGGTACTTGTATGTTGTATATTTTCAAGAAGGACCAATGGCATCATGGGATGATGTCTTGACTTGTGGGTGAATTGGATTTAAATGAAGCTGAACTGAGCCTAGTCATCAGCTTCTGTCTTGCAGAGACCTTGCAGAGACAAAAGTCAAGATGATTGGTAATGATGTATGCTTTTTTGAAAAAAATATTTATTCTTATATATTTTGAATCCTCCCTGATATTCTACTGGGCATAATGCAGTGGTTTTTTTTTTTTTTCCTGTTTTTAAGTTTTAAATAAATAAATTTAAAACCAACAATGACAACAACAAAAGTCAAATATAATTGGTAATGATATATACTTTCTTGAAAGAAAAATTTATTTTTATATATTTTGAATCCTCAATGTTATGCCACAGTTTTCTTTAACTGTCCTGACTCAGTTACCTTAACTGTTCTGTCTCTGACTCAGTAAAACTAAGGATTATTCGCTCGGGTTGTAAATTAGCAAGATAAAAGAGTAGCTCTCCTGACTCTTTTATGGATTTACAATATTCCTTTAAAATATTCCAAGATTAACCCATGATATCTTTACTTCTTTGTCTCTGGAATTTTTAGGTTTTATGGCTTCCCCTCCCTGATAAAAAACTTTCCCTCCCTTTCTCTTCTTTGTCTCCAAAAAGGTATTTAAGAAGTTGGGGTTCCTTCATTCATTGCTGGAGAATGGCGTCTGGCAGCTGTATGCTGGACGCTGGATTCTTTGGGTCCTCCAGCCCTGGGACCAATGTGGATTCCTTGGTCCCAGTATACTTATCTCTGTCTGACTGGATAATCTGAGACGAGAGTCCTGTCCAGTCAATCTTACTCTCCCATTAATAAAATATTAAAACTCTCTAATCTCTCTCCTGCCTCAGTTTCTCCGGCATTACATCCATGATATTCTACTGGGCATAATGCAGTGTTTTTTTTTTTTTTTTGCTTGTTTTGTTTTGTTTTGTTTTTTCTGTTTTGCTTTTTCTTATTAAACATTTAAGTTTTAAATAAATAAACATGTTTAAAACCAAGGACAACAACAAAAGTCAAATATGATTGGTAATGATATATGCTATTTTGAAATAAACATTTATTCTTACATATTTTGAATCTTCCCTGATGTTCTGCTGAGCAAAAACCATGGCAATGTTGATGGTTTTTTTTTTTTCTTCTGTTTTATTTTTTCTTATTAAGCATTTAAGTTTTAAATAAATAAATACATTAAAAACCAACAATGACAAAAACAAAAGTCAAAGGTGATTGGTAATGGCCTGAGACATCATGGATGACCTTGGAGTTTTTCATGTCTGACTAAGCTCTAAGCACTCCACAATGCTACCTACTCTCTAGCACTTTTCCTGGTTCTTCCTAGCAACTATTACACCAACCCAGCTCAGATTTTTCTAGAGCACATTGTCTGGATCTCTTTTTGCCTCCTTCCCTCCCCTGAATTATACTTACTTGTGTCTATTATCTCTCCTGTAGAATATAATCTTCTTGAGGGTGGGGACATTGGGGGAAGAAGATGCCTAGTTTAGTGTAGAGCAAAGTCCTTGACACAAAGTAGAAGATTTAAAAGTAAACATTTGTTCAAAATTGAGTGCCATAAGAAATTATAGATATGAAGGGGAAAAAAAGGGAAGCATGAAAAGACATATGAAATGATTCAGAGACAAATGAAATGAGCAAAACTAGGAAAACAAAATAGTCAATAAGTATGGCAGTATAAATGAAAACGAATACATAAATCCCAGAAATTGAATTCTGTGTAATTATAACAATCAAGCTTGAACCAAAAAGAAAAAGAAAAGAGAAAACTTCCTTTTCAAAAGATGAAGAATATAATTTATTTCTGCCAGACTGGTGATTAGAGGCAGATTGGAAAGAACAATGGACCTGGGGTCAGAGTTCAAGAAGATAAATCTGACATTCATTACCTTGCTGATGTTGGGCAAGAAATTTGACCTCTTTGGGTCTCAGTTTCCTTATCTGTAAAGAAGGGTATCCAACCCAATGGCCTCTGAAATCCCACCTACGTTTTAATTTCTGATCCCAGGATGTATTGGCTACTTTGTTAAACTTCTTTTTAAATTCTTTTTTCTAAGAGTTAGTTCATTGTGGATCACAATATAACATTCTCACTCTTTCTGTTGTTGTTCATTTGCATTTTGTTTTCTTATTCATTTACTTTCTTTTTTGATTTGATTTCTCTCTAGAATTGTTTGTATAAACATATTGGATTTAACATATATACATTTTTTAAAAATTAAATTTATTTATTTATTTACAAAGCATGTGCATGGGTAATTTTTCCAACATTGACCCTTGCAAAACTTTTTCTTCCAACTTATCCTCTCCTTTCCTCCACCCCATCCTCCAGGTGGGAGGTAGTCCAATACATGTTAAACATGTATTTTAACATGTTTAACATATATTGAATTGCTTGTCATCTAAAGGAAGGGGTGGGGAAAGGAAGAGAAAATCTGAGACACAAAGCTATGCAAGGGTCAATTATCCGTGATTATATTTTGAAAATAAAAAGCTTTATTAAAAAAAAGAGTTAGTTTATCTAAAGAGGGGAAGAAGGGGATAAGGATATATTTGGAAATGAAAGTGATATAAAAACTTTAATATCAATTTGTTAAAAATCATCATTATATAAATTTTTAAAAAACAAAACATTTTATTAAAAATGTTTGCATTTGGACCAACTGAAGAGGAAGTCATTCTGATTAGTGAATACTCCAAATTATAGAAAATTTCAAAAGAAGTCCAATTTAATTGATTTTGAGTGCCTATTGTTTGCCAAGAAAACTCCAAATGGGATGGAAGAGTTGGATGTGACTTGAAAAGACTAAACAATGACAATCTATTATTAGTAGAGCAGATTAAGGAGATGCTTTCTACTAAGATTTAACTGAATTTAAGGAATTTTAAGAGGACTTCACAAAAGAATCACAGACCAAGGATACATAAATGATACAGTTCAGTCCTGATTAGTATGACTAAGGAATCCTCTGAAATGGAAGCATTATTTGAATTCAAGCACAGCCTATTTCCATTGGGCTGGAACCAATAACGGTATTTTACATAACTATCACTGAATAGTATGAATTCAAATTCATTTGACCACTTCAGGAAATCTATTATTCACACTAATTGAGACCTAGCTGTGTGTCTGTTTGTAATGCCGAAGAAACTGAGCAAGACAGAGATTAGAGACCAATTCAATAGTTTATTAAATGGAGAGAAATACTGGGACCACTGGATCCATGCAACCATGGATTCCAGGGCTAGAGGAGACTATCATCTCAGAGTCTAGCCCAGAGTATCTGGACAGCAAGCTTTTTATAGAATAACAAGAACAATGACATAGTGGAGGTACTTAGGTGGGGATAATCTAATGGTTACTGATATTCTAATGACATCTAAAATGGATAAACCTTTATCTTGTCAAACATTAAGGAGTGTCTATAAAACCTTTATCTCAAACTTTAAAAGGGAAAAGTTATAATCTAAGGTAGAATAACTAAATAGGACAGTTGGAGAAACTGGGGCACTTCATTAAAAGGGAACTTTGGCACAACATGTTAAGCAACAAGAAAGGGCTCAAAGCAAACCCAAAGCCCCTAACTTCTGGGAAAAGAATTCATTATTTGATAAAAACTGCTGGGATAATTGGAAATTAGTATGGCAGAAATTAGGCATGGACCCACACTTAACACCATATACCAAGATAAGATCAAAATGGGTCTATGACCTAGGCATAAAGAATGAGACTATAAATAAATTAGAGGAACATAGAATAGTTTATCTCTCAGACTTGTGGAGGAGAAAGAAATTTGTGACCAAAGATGAACTAGAGACCATTATCCGTGATTATATTTTGAAAATAAAAAGCTTTATTAAAAAAAAGAGTTAGTTTATCTAAAGAGGGGAAGAAGGGGATAAGGATATATTTGGAAATGAAAGTGATATAAAAACTTTAATATCAATTTGTTAAAAATCATCATTATATAAATTTTTAAAAAACAAAATATTTTATTAAAAATGTTTGCATTTGGACCAACTGAAGAGGAAGTCATTCTGATTAGTGAATATTCCAAATTATAGAAAATTTCAAAAGAAGTCCAATTTAATTGATTTTGAGTGCCTATTGTTTGCCAAGAAAACTCCAAATGGGATGGAAGAGTTGGATGTGACTTGAAAAGACTAAACAATGACAATCTATTATTAGTAGAGCAGATTAAGGAGATGCTTTCTACTAAGATTTAACTGAATTTAAGGAATTTTAAGAGGACTTCACAAAAGAATCACAGACCAAGGATACATAAATGATACAGTTCAGTCCTGATTAGTATGACTAAGGAATCCTCTGAAATGGAAGCATTATTTGAATTCAAGCACAGCCTATTTCCATTGGGCTGGAACCAATAACGGTATTTTACATAACTATCACTGAATAGTATGAATTCAAATTCATTTGACCACTTCAGGAAATCTATTATTCACACTAATTGAGACCTAGCTGTGTGTCTGTTTGTAATGCCGAAGAAACTGAGCAAGACAGAGATTAGAGACCAATTCAATAGTTTATTAAATGGAGAGAAATACTGGGATCACTGGATCCATGGTTGATTCCAGGGCTAGAGGAGACTATCATCTCAGAGTCTAGCCCAGAGTATCTGGACAGCAAGCTTTTTATAGAATAACAAGAACAATGACATAGTGGAGGTACTTAGGTGGGGATAACCTAATGGTTACTGATATTCTAATGACATCTAAAATGGATAAACCTTTATCTTGTCAAACATTAAGAAGGAGTGTCTATAAAACCTTTATCTCAAACTTTAAGAGGGAAAAGTTATAATCTAAGGCAGAATAACTAAATAGGACAATTGGAGAAACTGGGGCACTTCATTAAAAGGGAACTTTGGCACAACATGTTAAGCAACAAGAAAGGGCTCAAAGAAACCTACTGGAGATGAGACATGAAGGAGAAGTGACAACCAGGGAAGCTATAACCAGCTTAGTCACTAGAACCCTAGACCATGGTCTTTGGGCCATTGCCAAAAGAAGAGGAGTGGAAGGTCTGAGAAAGAAAGGGATCTCTCACCTCTCACCTCAAAGACAGCACAGAGAGCTCCTCTGAGCTGTCCATTATTATCTCGGTCCTTGCATGGGTAACTAGGTCAGAATCACCTCCACATCATTAGCTCATGATGGAAACCTAAGGTCATGGTTTTCATAGGCAGAGGCTAAATTCTCATTCAAGGGAGTGTGTTTTGTTTTCCCAAGTCTGATGTCACCAGCCCTAGGGATGGGCCAAAGTGAGAGACCCGAGAAGCCTGGCTGAAACATAGACAGGATGTGGAATTATCCAGGAAAGAAGAGGAAAAATGAATCCTGCCCAGATCTAGAGCAAAGGCAACTTGCTGCAGGAAAAGACAATGGATCCCAGAGGGGCACATAAACTCTAGGTGTTTGGGAGAGTTAGAGTCTCCAATAAGTCCTGGAGATATACTTTAATGAATTTTGTTGTTCGGTCATTTTCTACTCTTTGTGATCCCATATGGGGTTTTCTTGGCAAAGATACTAGAGTGTTTGCCATTTACCTCTCCAGTTCATTTTACAGATGTGGAACCTGAGGCAAATAGGGTTAAGTACCCAGAGTCATACAACTAGTAATTGTCTGAGGCTATATTTGAGCCCAAGAGCCCAAGTCTTCCTGACTCCAGGTCAATGAATAAAATGATAAATTTAGGGCCAAGTAAGACCTCAGGAGTCAGTGAGTTCAACCTTCTTTTTTTAAAGATGAAGAAACTGAAGTCCAGAGAGGTTAAGAATTTTGTTCACCTATAGGTGTCAGCTATAGAAATAAAATCCTGGTCTGAATCCCAGTGTTCTTCCCACCACTAATTATTCATTAATTTATAGGATTTAGAACTAGGAAGTGCTCTTAGCAAGTATAGGTTATATATATCCCTAGAGTCAAAAGATCTGAGTTTTAATCCCAGCTTTGATGTTTACATGGTTGGAGACCTTGGACATTTCCTTTCAATCCACTGAGTTTTCATCTATGGGATGGAATGACACTTGGACTATCTAGCCCTATAGGTAATAATGAGCCAAATGTTTTGCAACCTATAATTCAACTTAATCATAAACATCTTCTAATCTGACATTTGCAATCTACAGATAAAGAAAGTAAAGCATAGATATTTTAAGGGGTCTGTTCACAATCAATCAATGTTTTTCAAAAGCATCGTCCAGGCATTGGTTAAACATTAAGAAAGGGCAGGGATAAAAATAAAAGAAACAAACAAAAGCAATAGTAACAAAAAACTCCAAACTTGAACTCAGATCTTTTGATTCCAGATTTAGGATTTTTCCCATAGCCCTCAGTGGGTAATATTAGAAATTGCTGAATTAGAAGCTGAAATGAGACTTTTCCCAAATGAGGATCACCCCCGACATTTGACACGAACCCTCAGGGAAATTGCATTCTCTTTCCAAAGGTGACTGCCTCAATAGGGAGGCTGGTTAAAACTGGCCTGTTTTGGGAGGGAGTTTCCCTAAAAATGGGTTCAATTTGAAAGACTTAGCCCAGGAGAATATAATTTGGTAGCCTGAAACAGCTAGCCAGATAAGTGAAATCTAGATTTCCTAACACGTCTTAACCAATAAGAGCACTGTATGCAAAGGAAGGCATCTAATATCTCCTATTGGATGAAAGCCCTTTGACATCACAACTCCACTACCCACTCATCTCAGAAATGCTTTCCAGGCCTTCAAGAAAGTTTTTGTCAAAGTTACAACTGTGTGTGTGTGTGTGTGTGTGTGTGTGTGTGTGTGTGTGTGTTTTAATTTTTATCAGCTGGTCCTGGTTTCCTGTGTTTCCTGTCTTAGGAAAGAAAAAAAAAAAGCTATTCTCGGACAGTATGTGCCCAGGGGCTAGGGTAATGAGAGCATTTTGTACTCTGTGTGATTTTGTTTTCTCCTTGTTTTAAAACTCTGGATTCCAAAGTCCTGAACATCAATTACCCAGAAAAGCTGTGAATACCAAGCAAGGGTTAGACTGATGTCACAAACCACCAGACTGGAGTAGTTTCCATGAAGATATTGCTCATCCAAAGTTAATGATTTATTTGGCTGCCATACTGGGTTAAGAATGAGGGCTGGGTTTTAAAGTCCCCAGGATCTGGATTCAAATTCTGATTCTGATATTTGCTAGCTATGTGTGTACATACTCTTTGGCAAGTCATTTTAAAAATCTCACCTGCAACTTTCCAGTTTTCTTTCTCTCTCTCTCTCTCTCTCTCTCTCTCTCTCTCTCTCTCTCTCTCTCTCTCTCAATTGGGGTTAATTGGTTTGCCCAGAGTTATACAGATAGAAAGTTTTAAGTATCTGATGTCAAATTTGAACTCAGGTCTTTCTGACTTCAGGGCTGGTGCTCTATCCATTGTGCCATCTAGCTGCCCTACATCCTACACTTCTTTATCTCTCAAATAAAAAAAAGCTGACCAGAATATAAAGGAAAGATTATCGGACCTGAGTTCAAATTCGTGCTATGTAAGTTATTTCCTATCTTGCTGTCCTGTATAGAAACTTCCTTTTCATTCTTTTAGGTCTCAATTCATCTGACAAAATGAGTAAGTTATGTTAGATGGTTACAAAAACTCCTTTTAACTCATAAAGCCATGCCGTCACCCTACTGTTTATTAACTGCAGGCTTCTACTCAGTCTGAGAGAAATAAAAGCACCCAGGTTCTTTATTCTGCAAAAGAGAAAAAGCATGGGGTGGGCAGAAAGAAATAAGATCATAATTCTTCAGCTGTCATGTAAAAAGAGGAAGGAGGTTTCTGATTCATCCCAGCGGGCAGAATGAAGGTGGAGGAGTGTCAGTTATAGATAGGCAGATTCTACCTCAAAATGAACTAGAACATATTTGGACTGCCCTAAGGAGGGGGGAGGACGTTTCAGGTCACTGAAGTTTTAAAGCAGACATTATGTGATGACTTGGAAAGTTGTTATAGGATGGATTCATGCTGTGGGACCAATTGGTCTGAACTTCTCTTTGTTGTCTTTTTACCTGAAAGATTTTTTTGTGTGTGTGGGGGGTGATGGTGGTGAGGACCATCTTCAGTCATATTGATCTATATCTGGCTGGACCCAGATGGCTCTGGAGGAGAGAGTGAAACTGGTGACCTTTCACAGCTCTCCCTCCCTGAAATCCAGTTCACTTGCATGTCATGGTATCACTTCTCTGAAGTTATGGTTTTGTGAAGGACAAACAACAACAAGATTTTGAATTTCTGTGAAATATAGGTTTCCATTTTGGGTTTCTCTCTCCCCCTCCTACATGCCAAATATGTCATTTTAATTTCTTTTAAAAATTATTGATAACCTTTTCACATATTTCACATATTCCAATTTGTCTTCTCTCCCCCACCCCAAAGATCCATCTCTTATAAAGAAGTATTAAAAATAAAAACTGTTCAGTAAAGTGAACATACGAATAAAGTTCAATAGTATATGAAGGATTGTACAGCCAATCTCTTCATCCCCAACTCCGAAAAGAGTGGGAGATATATTCTTATATATATTCTTATATCATTCCTTCCAGGACAAGGTTGGTCATTACAATTACACATATGAGTGTATATGTGTGTATATAACACATATGCACATATAGTATGTGCTTACATGTAAACACATATAATATATATGCTTATATCCTATACACACATATAGTATTGTATATATACACATATAATTTATATGCTTATATCATGTACACATATTATATAATATTGTATATATATATAAACATATCCTTTATACGCTTATATCATACACACATATATGTACAACATAAGTTATATATGTGTATATATAATATTACATATATACACATATATAACCTATATGTTCATATAATTAAACAGCATTCAATTTCAAAGTATTTTGGATCATTGGTATTCTTTCCAAATTCATTGCTCTACTCCTAGGACATATTGTTTTCTTAGTTCTGCCTAACATCAATTTGCATAAATCTTCCCATAGCTCCCTGTGTTCTTTTTTGTTCACCATGCCTTAAGATCTTAATTCCGTTACATTAATGTAGCACACTTTGTCTATTTCCAAAGGAGATAAGCATCTCTTTTGTATCCAGTTCTACAACAAAAAGTGCTACTGTAAATATTTTAGAATATGTGGGCTCTTCCTGTCTTTGACCTGCTTGAAGTTTATGACTATTGGTGGGATCTCTGGGTAAAAAGATAGGAATATTTTCTTCATTTTCTTTACACAATTCTGAATTATTTTCCAGAACAACTGGAGCTGTTTTAACTCCTCAAATAGGACATTTATATGCAGATGTGTAAGTTTCATTATATAATAACAACATAAAAATATTCATATGATGTTTTGTACACATTGTTGCATTTGAACTTCACCACAGTCTTTTGAGGTATTTTACAGAAGAGGAAACTGAAGTTGAGAGGTTAAGTGATTTCCTCAAGGTCACACAGTTACTAAACAGCTCTCTTGGAATTCGAACCTTAGTTTCCTGACTAAGGCTTCCTCCTAAGGAAAGATGCAAACCGAGCATCCCTATTAAACTTCTTAACAAACTAACCATGTTCTTCTATCCCCAAATCTGGATTTCATGGAGATGAACATCAATAGAGAATTGGAGTTCTTCAGTCAAAAGAAAAGATATTCAGAAATGTAAGAACTGTCAAAAGTGGACTTACTTCTGGAGGGAGTAAATTCTACTGAAAAAACCTCTTTCAGGAAATAGATATTGTCTTGGACCCACCCTTAATAGGTCTCTGGAGGTAACACTACCCATGAGAAAACCTTTTCAATTTATTCAGAAATATCTCCACATCTCATACCATATGAACCCTCCCATCTGCCATCCCAAAGAAGAGGTAGTGTTGAAGGGATACCATGAGGCATTGAGTTAAACAAAAAGCTAATGTTTGTGGCCTTTAGAACATGAAGGAAATTATAATGATTTATATCTGATTTTTTAATGACCTCAATCTTCCTGACTCAAAGATTCATTTTTTTCTTTTTCTTCTTTCTTTCCTTTTTCCTTCCTTCCTTCCTTCCTTCCTTCCTTCCTTCCTTCCTTTCTTCCTTCCTTCCTTTCTTCCTTCCTTCCTTCCTTCCTTCTTCCTTCCCTCCTTTCCTCTCTCCCTCATTCCCTTCCTTACCTCCCTTCCCTGAGGACCCAGGACTCGGTGGATGGCCTTAGTGTTTTTGCTGCCTGGTTAAGTTCTATTCATTCCCCAGGACCTGTTTTAGTTGCCTTCATGCTTTGGAACAAATTGTTCTCATCTGACCATTCCTTGGAGGGAAGTCTTTACATACTTGGAGCAGAGGAGTCCTTATCTCCCTGACCAGTTTGAGGTGGGTTGATTACCTCCAACCTGCTTTAGCCCTTCTTCTGCCAAGATAATCTTAGCTGATTGTGGCTACTGTGTGTACTATAGCTTCTTGGAGCCACAAGAAAGAATTGGGTGAATCAGGTAGATGCCAAAAATGGATAAGCAGCTCTGAAAGAAGCTTGGCAAACTCTCTTATCAGAAGGTTTATCTCCTGAGCACCCCATATGCCCTGAGAAAGAGATAGAAGGCAGACAAAAGAGAGAGAAAAGAAGAGGAGGAGGAGGAAGAAGAAAAAGAGAAGGAGAAGGAAGAGGAGGAGGAGGAGAAACAGAAGGAGAAAGAGAAGAAGGAGGAGAAAGAGGAGAAAGGAAGAAGGAGGAGGAAGAGGAAGAGGAGGAGAAAGAGAAGGAGGAGGAGGAAGAGGAGAAGAAGAAGGAGGAGGAGAAGGAGGAGAAGAAGAAGAAGAAGGAAGAGGAGGAGGAAGAGGAGGAGGGGGAGGAGGAGGAGGAGGAGGAGGAAGAGGAGAGAGGAAGGGATGAAGAAAAGAGGAAGGGAAGAAACAAGGAAGGGAGAAGAAAGGAAGGAAGAAAAATAGAACAGGTAGACAAGGAAGGAGAGAAATAAAGGAAAGACAACAAAGTCGGGAGTAATAGAAATTCAAAAAGATCTGGAATGAGACGGAAAACAGAAACTTTCCTCCTTTGTTGTTATTGAATCATTCGTTCTATCTCATTAAATGTTAAAGGTTTGCGTAAGATTTTATCCCTTCCTTTATATGTTTGTTTTCGTTGATAGTCTAAGTGTACAATCGAAAACATCCAGAACAACCCCAGCCCCGTCATTGCCAAATCGTGATGAGGCAGCAGAAGGAGGGCAGATAGCATCAGCGTCCTCATGCTGCAGATAAGGAAACTGAGGCCTCTAGCCCAAGAACACCCAAGGAGGCGGCCGCAGCACTGGGGATCGCACCTGCCTCTCGGGAAGGCGGGCGGCGATCTTTCACTCACCCCCAGCGGCCCTCCGGGGAGGGGCTGGGGAGGGCCGGCGCTTCCGGAGCCCACACGCTGAGCGCCTGAGAAGCCGGAGGCCCCGGCTCCTCCCGAGCCACAAGCGGCAGCCACAAGCACCTGCACGGCCCCGGGGGCTCGGCGGCCGCGTCACGATGTTGTGAGCCGGCGCGCGCGGACAGTCCCACTTTCGCGTCTGTGTCACGGGGAAAGTAAAGTGTCCTTGAAGCTCGGCGAGTGCAGAGCTCCCTCCGCCACCGACGTGGAGAGGCTCAAGTGCTCTTGTCCGTAAATGAGGGGGTGGGCCCAGATGGTCTCTGAGATCCAGCAGGGCTCAAATGTTCTGTTGTGGAAGACTCTCGCCTGCTCTGATATCCCTGTTGGAAAGCTCCTCCCAGCTCTCACTTTCCCTGTTCTAGGATCCCTCCCAGCATTCACATTCCCTATTCTAAGGCACTTCCCAGCTCTCAACATTCCCTGTTCTGTGATCCCTCCAAGCACTCACATTCCCTGTTCTAGGATCCCTCCCAGCTCTCACATTCCCTGTTCTGTGATCCCTCCAAGCACTCACATTCCCTGTTCTAGGATCCCTCCCAGCTCTCACATTCCCTGTTCTGTGATCCCTCCCAGCACTCACATTCTCTGCTCTAGGATCCTTCCCAGCTCTCACATTCCCTGTTCTGTGATCCCTCCCAGCACTCACATTCCCTGTTCTAGGATCCCTCCCAGCTCTCACATTCCCTGTTCTAGGATCCCTCCCAGCTCTCACATTCCCTGTTCTGGGATCCCTCCTAGCTCTGACATTTCATGTTCCAAGATCCCTCCCAGATTTAATTCTCTGTTTCAAGTTCCTCTGGCATTCTGTATTCTAAACTTCCTCCCAGTTCTCACATTCCCTGTTCTAGGATCCCTCCCAGCTCTCACATTCCCTGTTCTGGGATCCCTCCTAGCTCTGACATTTCATGTTCCAAGATCCCTCCCAGATTTAATTCTCTGTTTCAAGTTCCTCTGGCATTCTGTATTCTAAACTTCCTCCCAGTTCTCATATTCCCTGTTCGATGATTCTTACTGCTTTTCACATTTCACGTTCCAAGGGCCCTCCCAGCTCTAACACTGTGTTCTAACTTTCCTTCCAGTTCTGACATCCCCTATGTTGAGAATCCCTCCCAGTTGTGCCATTCATTTTCTAAGGGCCCTCCCAGCTCTGCTGGGTGTACAGCTTACTCAAACTGACTAAACCCTGGATTCATGGGCTGTTGCTTGTTCTCCTAGGAGAGTCCCCTCCTGGCCCAAGAGGCAGAAGAGGTCGCTTCGGGAGCCTGTTCTAGATTCCACATTTCCTGATTCTGAGCCTGGAGGGCTGTCACCCAGACAGCGGGGGCTCCTGCCTGTGACTGTCAGACTGTTTATTTTAGAATCTCTTCCCTTTTGAGTCATCAACCACAAGCAGACTGTACTGGGAGCCTTGGCAGCAGGCAGTGGATCAGTGATGGGGGCCCCAGGCAGTGCAGAGGCAGGTTTGGGGCCCAGCACCTTTCACTTCTGTGAAAAGGAGAAAGGAAGCCAGAGCTCTGGGGGTGGCCCTGGGCTGCTGGGGCCGAGCTTCACCTTCTCCGTCCTAAACTGAGGAAACCCCAGTAGGACAGTGGAGTCCTGGCCCTGCCCAAACCATCCACACCAACTGCCCAAGCCCACAGTTTTAAACAAGTTATTGATTTTAAAATCTTTGGAAATGCAAGTCTACCCCAAGCTTGTTTGCTGCTCCCAGATTTAGATACTTTTGAATTATTTTTATATATTTACCATCATCTGTTATTTCATTTGTCTGGGAAATGCTAGCGTGGAAACTCCCGGCATGGATGGATCGCTAGAATTCGAACAACCAATCAGTTAGTAAGAATTTTTGAAACACATCCTATGTTCCAGGTATTGCACTAGGCCATGGGTTCAAATCACACGTATCCCTGATATTTCATTCTATGTGACACCATCTTTTTCTTTTCTTTCTTTATTATTTTTAATTTGATTTTTTCTCAATTGTATTGTATTTTTCCAATTTTTCCAAACTGCACATGGAAAAGAGAGTTTTCAGCATTCATTTTTGTCAGACTTTGTGTTGCAAATTTTTCTCCCTCTGTCCCTTAGCTCCCTTTCCCCAAGGTAGCAAGCAATCTGATACAAGTTAAATATGAAGTATGTCATCTTTTGGTATCTCAGTTTCCTCATCTATAAAATTAGGCTTGAATGCTTCCAGGTCTAAATGTCCAGATCTGTGACTCTAAAGGAGGTTACATTCTAGTGGGGGAAAGGAAATGTGTATAAATACATAATAAGTATAAATAAATATATAATATACATTTATATTTAAGTATAAATAAATATATAAAGTAAGGGGAGGGGTGTGTGTGTATCCTTAGTAGGAAGATTGGAAGGATTGGAAAAACCTCCCTGGTGCAGATGATGTTGGAACTGAACTCTGAAAGAAGCTAGGGGTTCTTGGGATTGGGAGTGGAGGAAGAGAGGAAAGATGTCACCCTTTGATGTCCATGTTTTCTCCTCATGTTTTACAGATATGGAATGATTGGTGTGAAGGACAGTTAGAAGTCGATGTGGCTGAACAGAAGAGTGGGCCTAGGGAAACAATGGTGGAATTGGCCCGGAAATGTACCATGTGACCAGTGCCTTGTAGGAGTTACCCAGGTCACTTTGAGGGGGTCACTTACCCAATGCTTACTCAGGAAGTGATCCCTCATGCTTATTTGCTAGTTTGTATCAAAGATAAGTCTTGAACCCAAGCATCCTTGACCCAAAGACTGGCCCTTTATTGCCTGGGTGTCTTCACATTGACTTTGAATTCTTGAATTATACTTGGGTGTGAAATCATGGGAAAAGCATTGATTTTGGAGTCTGGAGGTCTGGCTTCAAATTACGGCTCTGCCCCTCACTGATCTTGGGCCAGACACCTAGAGGTCCTTTAAAGGGACTTCAGAGACCACGTCCTCAAGAGGCCCAGAGAGGTGAGGTGACTTGGGATTCAATTTCTTGTACAACTCTCTCTAGAGAGTTAGACGAGATGACCTGGAAGCTACCCCTCAGCTCTTAAGATTTAAAGTGTTACTTTCTTTCTGATGCCTCAGTTTCCTCATTTGTAAAATGTCCTCTAAGGTCCTTTGCAGCTCTCGAGTCAGGATCTCAAAGCAGAACACAGGCACGTGGCTCTCCCTCCATCCCCCATTTGTGTACAACTCAACGTCTTCAATGTTGCATTTTAAACTGTGGGTAGAAATGGGGTATGGGGATATGGGTATCTTCTCTTGGTCCTGCTGGAGTCTGCTGGGTGTGCTGCCCTTCACTTGCTCACCTCTTCCTCCCCAGCCCATTCTCTATCCCCATCAAGCAGAGAGATAGCAGGCCCTCACAGGTCACTGGAAGGTCCCGGTCACGGGCAGGGATGTGGCCCGGCCGTGGCCTTGTCTGCTGGAAACACTGGCCCCCACCAGAATTCCATTCTCCTCCCTCTCCTCCCCTTGAGTGCCCGTGTTTGTGGAGGCAAGCATGGCAGCTGTTAAGTAGGGCACAGCATCATTATATTGCATTTTCTGGCTATGAAACTAAGGGGGAAAAGTACTGTATCCAACCCAGACGGCAGGGGGAATTCAGAGAGGCAGAAAGTAATTACCTGAATTGGACCTGGGCCAGGATGCAGAGTGGGTGGAACGACCCAACTCCCATGAAAAGTGCTGTGGGATCCACCACGAACACAAGCGGTCAGAACTACCAGCGTGGACCCCCCATTGGCAAGATAGCATCTCCAGCTGGACCATTTCCCCCCAGAAAGCATGCTGGGGTCCCAGTGGGGAGAGTGCCACTTTTGGCATGGGTCTCCGAGTATCCTGCAGCTCCTGTAATGCAAAAATCTGTTTCTAGCACTCTGGAAGGAGTCTAGAAATGATACACATCTGTCAGGTTTCCCTGAAGTGTCATTCCCTTGCTGGGCTCTCTCTCGCTGTCTCTGTCTGTCTGTCTGTCTGTCTCTCCCTCTCCTTCTCCCTCTCTTTTTCTCTCTTTGTCTCTGTCTTTCTGTTTTGCTGTCTCTGTCTCTTTCTCTGTTTTTCTTCTCTCTTTCTCTTTCTCTCTTCCTCCCTCCCTTCCTCCTTCCCCCTCACCCCTTCTTTCTGTCTCTCTGTCCCTATTTCCGTCTCTTTCTCTGTCACTCTCCATCTCTCCTTTTCTCTCTGCCTGTCTCTTTGACTCTGTTTCTCTCTGTCTCTATCTCTGTGTCTTTTTCTCTGTCTCTTTTCTATCTTTGTTTCTGTCTCTGTCTCTCTGTTTCATTCTCTTTTTCTGCCTTTGTCTCTCTCTGTGTGTCTCTCGCTTTCTCTTTTCATCTAGGAAAAGCAGTGTAGTACAGGGGAGAGAGCACCGGGCTTGGCACCTTGCTTCTTGTCCCAGCACTGTTGACCTGAGTGACCCTAGATAAATGAGATCATTCTGATAGTAAGCATCAGAGGGAGATTTGAATCCAGCTCCTCTAACATGAGAGCCAACGTCCTTTCTCCTACCATACAGGGTGTCTCTTTGGGATGGGGGGCAGGGTCAGTGGCAGTGGGGCAGCATGGAGAAAAACAGAACTGAAACCAGGGTGAATTATCCCCACATGACTCCTGACTTGCCTCTCCCCTCCTCCACCAACGGTCAGGAAAAACCCATTTTCCCCATTTGGTCCAGAAATCCAAGCAGAGCAGATACTTCATTATGTCGACTCTAACACTATTCATTAAGCAGGAGATAGAGAGCACTTAGAAGGAAGGGGATGACATATGAGTGTAAGGTTTTATTATAACTAATGAAAATGATACTGTGATCATTAGAAAGTGCTTCATCATTGGAGGATTATGTGGAGCCATGGTTGGAGTGTGAGCAGCGGAGGCATGGTGGAAGGGCTCAAAGATTCTGACCTGGGAGGGACCTTGGAAGCCAGTGGGTCCAACAGCCTCATTTTTATACTTGAGTAAATTGACACCCGGGGAAAGCGACTTGTTTAAGGTCACATGACTAACAGATAGCAGTTCTAGATCAGTTCAATAAACATTTATTTTATCCCTGAAGTGGAAAGAGAACTGGAATGGGTGTCCAAAAAGGAAACAGGGACTGAACCTGGGATTTCATTCATATAGGAAAGTTTAAGGTAAGGAAATTCCCTGAATGGAAGCAGGTTGACATCTTCTCCCAAGCCCCCTCAATGCCAGCGCCTTCCCTTTGTTGATGCCTCCTGTCTAACCCGTTTATACTTTGTTTGCACATGGCCGTTCTTGTGTCCTTTCCTCCATTAGATTGTGGTCTCATTGAGGGCAGGGAGTGTCATTTCAATTTTTTTTTGCATTCCTAGTGCTTAGCATGGTACCTGGCATATAGTAGGTGCTTAATAAATGCTTATTATTATCTGAAGTTTCCGCCGTTTATGTATCGCCTCCCACTAGAGAATTCCCTGGGGAGCACTAAGGCATTAAGTGACTTGTCTGGGTCACCCCACAGGTATGTTTCAGAGGCCAGAATTTACATCCAGCTGTAGCAGGAATTCTAGTCTCCTCCCCAAACTTCCCTTGACTCCCCCATGTTTCTCGAGGGAAATACGGAGACTGTCAAGGAGAACACAACCTGTGATTTTGGGTAACTCACTTTCTATCTCTGGATGTGAGTTCTTCTTGTGCATAAAACTGGCTTCCAAGGTAACGTCCTGGGTCTCCACCTTTGGGGATCATTCCTGCTCCAGCCTGGTTGTCATTGGACCTGTACCTGGGCGGGTCACCAACTCAGTCTCAGTTTCTTCATCTATTAAATGATATAATAAAAACACTTGTTCTACCTGCTCCACAGTGATTGCCAGGAAAGGGCTTCAAAGATCTGAATTATGATTGGAGTGGAGTTCTCAGGAAGCTTCTGTTCTAACCCTGTTTGACTTAAAAGCTCAGCATAAGGAAAAGTGTGTGTGTGTGTGTGTGTGTGTGTGTGTGTGTGTGTGTGTGTGTATGTGTGTGTGTGTTTGAAAGCAGATTAATTTTTAGAAGAACAGTAACCATAAACATTTTAATGTGATAAAGCTTGTGGGATTTGGACAGAGAGAACTGACCTCAGAGCCAGGAAGAACATCTGAACTATGTGACCCCAGGGAATTAAAATTGTAAAGTATGAAGCAGGGGCTAATCTGTATCTGCACAAATGTAGTTTGCTCATCCAGGAGTTATCTGTATAGCTCAGTGTTTGGTACATAATAAGCATTTAATAAATGCACGCTCTCACAATCTCTGTCTCTCTTCTCTATATGTCTCTGTCTCTCCTTTTTCTCTTTCACCCTATTTGTCTTCCCCTCCTATCTCTCCTCATTTTCTCTGCACTCCCCACTTCTCCTTTCCTTTTTTCTCTCCTCCTCTCCCTTCCTCTCTTCTCCTTCCTTCCTCTCCTCTCCTCCCTTTTCCTCTCCTCTCATTTCCTTTCCACTTCTTTTCTCTCTTCTTCCCTTCCCTTTTCTTTTCTCACCTCTTATTCTCTTTTTTTGTTCTCTTCTCTCCTCTTCTTTCACCTTCCCTTCTCTCTCCTTTCTCTTATCTATCATCTCCCCATCTCTATGATCCATTCTCTCTTACTATCTCTCTCCATTTATCTCGATGAATGTTTTATATACCTGCCTATGAATGTGTATGTAGCTATCATTTATCATCTCTTTCATCTTTATCTTTTGCTGTCTATCTCTGTCTCTATGTATCTACTTACACAGTACATACTTGTCTATTCATCTTTGTCATCTCTCTATGTATCCATTCACCCATCCATCTACCCATCCACCCATCCATCCATCCATCCATCCATTCATCCATCCATCCATCTTTCCATCTCTCTATCTCAATGAAACTAAATTCAGTGCTATTCCTAACAGTTCCTAATAAAGACAGAGGCCATCAGTTTAATAAAGTGGCCTTCATGATGGGCAACAGAAGCAGCATCAGAGGCACTCTGGTCATTTGTCGATCCCTGACAGGCACTACTAATTAGCCGCTGACCTTAAGTGGGTGACGCCTAATCGGTCAATAGTATTGTATTGATCTTTACTGTTCTGTTGGCTGAGGATGCTCCCCCTGTTCCTTCCCCAGCACCTCTCCCTCCACCCGTGCTGTCTTGATCATTCTGGAACCCTGTGGCCCACTTACGTTCCAAGGAAGCCCAAGCTAACTTGGGCCTGGCTAGGGGCGGCTTAATTGGCCTTGTCTGTCCTTAGCTTTAATGATTGCCGTGAAAGGAGCTGAGAGGTATCTGAGTTGTGTGGCTACCCAGGGCCGGCAGCAGAGTTAGCTGCGGCAGCCCATCTGGCTGGGGGCTGGCAATTTGTTTCCCTCTGCCACAAGTGTGATGCTTCGCCTCCGAGTGCTCGATCGGGGAGGGGGGGGAGAAGTTTGCCTGCAGCTTTCCTTTACGACACCCTACCTTCCCCATATGGCCAAACAGACTGCAGGCTCATTAGCACGAGGAATGTGCCGTCACGTGGGCCCGAATGGGAGCCACACAAGCCGAGGTAAAGGTCCAGGGAGATCGCTGGAGAGCGCAGAGAGGATGACGAACGTGTAGGGGACGAAATCGGACCCGGACCAGGTTTCTTTTAACTTCCCTTGCTAGACTTGGGAGAGAATTCTGACAGGAAAACATGGAGAAAGCGGGGAAAAGGGACGGTCATCTCTGTGCCTCATGATGGAGAGGTGAAGAAGGTCACAGGGGCATCTGGCTATGATGTCTGCGCCAGGGTTTCTGGGTTAGCATAGTATAGTAAATGTACATGTATTTGTGTGTGTGTGTGTGTATGTATATACACCTGCCTGCATGTTTATGTATGTATATATGTATACATACAAATGCATATCTATGTGTATATGTATGAGTATATGGCTATGTATATGTATGTGCATGTATATGTGTGTGTATGTAAGTATATGAGTATATATCCATGCATGTGTATTTGTATAGGTAAGGGTATGAATATATGTCTATGTATATGTGTTTGTATACATGGATATGTATGTATATGTACATGTGTGTGTATGTAAGTGTATGAGTATGTGGTTATGCATATGCGTGTGCATATAAATGTGTATGAATATATATACGTGTGTGCATGCATGCATGTCAGTGTACACGTACATGTATGAGTATATGGCTGTGCATACAGATGTGTTTGTATACATGCATATGTATGTGTATGTGTGTGTGTATGTAAGCATATGAGTATATATCCATGTATGTGGATATGCACACATATAAGTATATGGCTGTGTATATGTATGTATTCATGTATATGCATATGTGTGCATGTATATATGTGCATATGTAAGTGTTTGAGTATATATACATGTAAGTGTATGTGTATATGTACATGTATGAGTATATGACTTTGCATATGTATGTGTATGTATATGTGTGTAAGTGTATGAGTATGTCTACATCTATGTGTGTATGTATGTATGTATGTGTATGAGTATATATCCATGTATGTGTCTGTATATGGAGAGGTATGTATAAGTATATGGCTATGCATATGTATGTGTTTGTGTATATGCATATGTATATGCATGTGTGTGTAAGTGAATGAGTATATATATCTATACATATTATATATATTTTTTTATATATAGGTGTATATGTATTGTATGAGTCTATGTCTATGTATGTGTATATACACATCTATCTATATGTTTATGCATATATGTAGGCATATGTGCATACATGTGTGTATGTCTATCTAGATATGTTTGTGTGTGTGTGTGTGTATATATATATAGGGGTATACAATAAACCTTATGTTGCATATATACATGCTACATATACTAGCAAAACACACATGCACATAAAAGCATGCATGTGCACACACACAATGTAGTATATATGTGTACATGTATTTGTGTACATGCATATAGGTATATCTATAAATATTTATATGAGCCCCTCCATCAGACTGTGGGTTCCTTGAGGGCAGCATTGACATTTACCTTTCTTTATATCCTTAGCACTTAGGAAAGCGTCTGGGACATTGGAGTTGCTCAATAAATGTTTATCGATCACTTGACATGTACATTCCCAGCATACATACACATCCGTGCCCGCGTGCTAGGATGGGTAATTCTGTCTACACCTGGTGTTCTTAAGCCTTTTGTTGCTTGAGGATCAAGCTGAATGTCTGGTGAGACCGATGTCTAAGAGACATATTTTTAAATGCATAAAATAAAGCGCATTAGGATTACAAAGGAAACCAACAATAGGGAAATACAATTATAACCAAAAAAGTTTTAAGTTCAGTGGAGTGGATGGATAGGGAAAGAGACACACAGACCAAAAAACACAGAGAAACACAGATGCACAGAGAAGAGTCAGAAAAAGAGAGACACACAGAGAGCCCTGTCTCTGACACTTCATCAGTGGGGGACCAGAGGCAAATCGTTGATCATCTTTGGGCCCTCCCACTTCCTTAGGGGGACCACGAGACTTGGAAAGCCAGATTCCAGACTCAAGCTCTTAGATCCTGTGACTCCAGGTGTCAGGATGGCTCCTCTCTCCGGCCACTGGCCACACCCTGTGATTTCACCCATTGGCTCAGGGGACTTAAGTGATAAAATATTCCCTGATCAGATCCCAACCGCACATGTCCCTGTGCCATATACTTTTACAGTATACAGAGGACTCACGTTTAGACTACTGTTTCCTTTCCTTTGCTGCTTTCTGGATCCCTACACATAATATATGCATACAGGTAATAGAATGTTAGAGATTGAGAGAAGGCTCAGAACTAGTTGTAGGGAGATGCTTAGAAGAGGTGATGTCAGAGCTGGAAGGAGCCTTAGAACAGGGGATGTCAACTCTGGGAGGTAACTTAGAACATAAAATGTCAGCGCTGAGAGGAGTCTTAGAACAGGGAATGATAGGGTTGGGAGGTGGCTTAGAACATAAAATGTCAGAGCTGAGAGGGGCCTTAGAACAGGGAATGATAAGACATAAAATATCAGTGGTGGGAGGGTCTTTAGAACAGGGGATGTCAGGGCTGGAAGGTGCTTTAGAATAGGGGATGTCAGGGCTGAGAAGGATCTGAGAAATCATCAAGTCCAGGGGGTTGTAACTTTTTGGGGGACTAGACCTCTTGGGCAGACAGATGAAGTTTATGGACCCCTACTCAGAGTAATAATTTTAATAAATAAAATAAAATAAATAGTATTAAAGGTTAGTAAAAACAGAGATGTAATTTTTATTTATCCAGGGATCCCTGGGTATGTCTGTAGAATGCAGGTTATTAGCTCCCTTTCTAGCCCAACCCTTTGATTTCACAGTTCAAGCCCACAGAAAGTAAGAGGCTCATCCAATGAGGCACAGCTTCTGGCAAGTAGCAGAATCAGGATCTAGGTTTTCTGATAACAATCCAGTGTTTTTTTTTTTTGTTTGTTTGTTTGTTTTTTTGTTTTTTTTTTTGGCGATATCCCTCAGCTGTCCCACCTCACAGTCCCACTTTCCATCATGTAAATTCTAATTTTTAAACCTGAATCTATCTAGATGGTTCCTTTTAACATCCATTTTAGCTGTTGCCATAAATTTTGCTTTTATGTTTTATGTATTTCTAAGGATTGCTTTAACTCCGGCTCTCCTCATCACACCATAGAGTGTGATCATCAAAGGCTCACATGAAGCATGTTTACAATTCTTCAAATATTGCCATGACTGACTCTCTATAGAATGGGAAACTGGGAAAACAGAATCAGCAATTCTCATCTCTCTGAGTTCAAATCCAGTCTTAGATACTTCCTAGCTGCATGATCCTAGGCAAGTCACTTTACCCTATTTGCCTCACTTTCCCCATCTGTCAAATGAGTTGGAGAAGAAAATAACAAACCATTCCAATATCTTTGCTAAGAAAACCCCAAATGGGGTCATGAAGCGGCAGACACAATTGAACGACCATTCCTTCCATATTCCTCTGGGCTCCACAATATCTACTTATAAAAAAATCATAGAATCACAGATTTTGAGCTGGCTGGTGCCTCAGAAGGCTTTGAGTCCAACTCCCTCATTTTACAGATGAAGAAGTTGGAGAAAAGGTTAATTGACTTGACCAGGGTCACATAGCCAGTAAGTATCTGAGACTCAGGTCTTTCTAACTCCCTGCAGCATCATTATGCTTCTTAGTTTTATAGCTATGGGAAAATGCATATAATAGTAAGATCATAGACACAGTTTAGAACTGGAAAAGACTTCAGGTTGTCTAAACCAATTACCTTATTTTACACTTGGGGAAACTGAGGCCCAAAGAAATGAATTTATCCAACATTAGACCAGGAAGTGATAGAGGCAGAGTTTTAAAATTTCAAAGCCAGAGCTCTGTGCGGTGACATCAACATTGAATGAATGATATTAACTCTGGCTCTTTTCTTTAGATCACTTACATAGAGAAAAAACAAAGCCGTAAAAATAGGCATAAGAAGCCCATGCAGATGGATGGGCACTAGACTCAGCTGGAGCTCTGCAATGAATGCTAGACAAGGTCACTTCTTTTTTGTATTTTTTTCTCAGTAGTATTTTATTTTGCTAAATACATGGAAAAATAATTTTCAACATTCGTTTTTGTAAAACTTAGTGTTCTAATTTTTTATCCCTCCCTCTCTTACTTCCCCTTTCTCTAAGACAACAAGCAAGCTGATATAGGTTAAATATGTGCTATCCTTTAAACATTTCCATATTTGTCATGTTGTGCAAGAAAAATTAGATCCAAAAGGGAAAAAACCCACAAGAAACAAGCAAACAAAAAGTGAAAATATTATGTTTTGATCCATCTCCAGCCTCCATGGTTCTCTTTCTGGATGGCATTTTCCATCAACAAGCCTGTTAGAACTGTCTCAAATCATCACAATGTTGAGAAGAGCCAAGTCCATCCCAGTTGATCATCACATGATCTTGTTGTTGCTGCACAGCGTTCTCTTGGTTCCGTTCACTCTGTTCATCATCAGTTCTAGGCTTTTCTGAAATCAGCCTGCTCATTGCTTACAGAACACGTGTATTCCATTACATTCATATACCATAACTTGTCCAGCCATTCCCCAGTTGATGGGCATCCATCCCAATTCAACAAGGTCACTTGTCACTCAGTTGTTTTTCAGTCATGTCTGACAGTGATCCCATTTAGGAGCTTCTTGGCAGAGATACTGGAGTGGTTTGCCATTTCCTTCCCTAACTCATTTTACAGATGAGGAAACTGAGGCAAACAGAATAAATGACTTGCCCAGCGTCACCCATTTAGGGTCTCAGGTCATATTTGAATTCAGGTCTCCCTGACTCCCGGCTGTTTCTTTTTTCACTGACACCTAACTGCCGTAGACAAGGGCAGAAGGAGGATCAATCCATCCTCAGTTCCAAACATGTCACTAATGGTCATATTTTTCCTTGTCTCCCTTAAGGGAAGCTCCAGCTGCATTTTCCATTTGGCCTATTGCCTTTCTGAGACAAAGTGTGGTTGGGGGGTGCAGTTGGCCAGAGAGCCAACCCACTTGAAGGGGGAGTGGTTCAAAGGCAATCTGAGGGGCTCTGGGAAAGGCTAGGTTAGCATATGTTTTTCTTTTAAAATGTGTGAAAATTTATTTGCTAAAGGCTCTCATGGAACAGTTTCATTTCCAAGCACTCACAGCCTCTGAGCCAATTATCTCATAGAACTGCCTTGCTGAAATAATTTACCGGCAGAAGACACGGTGAGGATGTTTGCCTTTGAGAACCAATATCAGTGACATGGACGATCTCTCCAGTGCCAAGACCTGTGGGCTCAGTGCTGAGTGGCAGCTTGGAGCATGGGGGCCTTAGCCCCACTCTGGCTCTGCCCCCCCACTCACCCTTTCCTTGTTCTCATGTCCTCAGTTCTGGCAGCGTTTGCTCTCTGTATTTTGTCATTTCAATCAGGTCTGATTTTTTTTTTTTTAATAAGCAGAAATACTCATTGGCCATTTCCTTTTTTAGGTCATTTTACAGTCGAGAAAACTGAGATAAACGGAATTATTCTGGGATCACACAGCTAGCTGAATTTGAACTCATCTTCCTGACTCCAGGTCTGGGGCTCTATCCACTGTACCACCTACCTTCCCATATCATGTTCACCATATTAAGTCAACCGTAATAACGGGGATTAACACTCCAAAAGACTTTCAGGTTTGCAAAGAGCTTTTAAATTGGATGCCTCATGTGAACCTCACTGGGAGCCCTAGGAGGTAGATGTTTTGATCAAATGAGATCCTGGAAATAAGCTTTGCAAATCTCAGCTCTGTTTATCCCCCATAGAACAGGGGAGGAAACCGAGGCTTGGAATATGTGGAATAGGAGAAAGAGCACGGAATCTGGACCTCCTTTCCAATTCTGCTTCTGATGTTTACTTGTATGATCTTGGATAAATCCCTATATATATAGTCAGGGCTTAGTTTCCTCATCTGCTAAATAAGAGGGCAGGTGAGGTGATCCTTAAGGTCACTTCCAGCTTTAGATTTAGGGTTCTCTGACTTGAGTAGGATCTCTTTGTCTGTCTGTCTGTCTCTCCTTGTCTCTCTTTGTTTCTCTGTCTCTCTCTCTGTCTCTGAGGCAATTGGGGTTAAGTGATTTGCCCAGGGTCACACAGCTAAGCAGTGTTAAGTGTCTGGGGTCAGATTTGAACTCAGGTCCTCTTGACTTCAGGGTTAGTACTCTATCCACTTCATCAACTAACTACCTCTTGAGCAGGATCTCAATTAGGAAGTGTCAGAGTCTCTGCATCCATCCAGCCTCTTCTGGCCTGAGCATCCCCTCTAAACGCTGGCCAAGTGCACATTTTACCAGCAATCCCTTGGGATCCTGGGCTTCATTCAGTCACTCAAAGGGCGCTTCATTTTAAGTGAAGACACAATTGCTAATAATTTCCTTGAAATGATGTGGATTTTGGGTCTTTCTCCCTCCAGTTTCTTTCCATTCCTTCCATCTGAGTCTCCCCCCTCCCTCTCTTTTAGGAAATGTCTCAGATTTTCTCACTGGGACGGAATGGTTAAATTGCTAACAGCTGATTAAATAGCACAATTCTAAGGCCTAATCCTGAGCCTTCAGGAACTGAGGAAGACAGAAATGTGCCCTGACCTGCTTAACCCCGTCTGACCTCCCTGCTATCTAACCTGACCCACCCTTACTCCCTTTTCTCCTTCCCTCCCACCTCCGGCCTTCTCTGATAGAACCTACTAGAGAGAAGAGCCAAGGGGGCCACAGAGCCAGGAGACTGGCAGGGGAGGAGGCCGAGGGGAGGGCAGCATCTCCCGAATATTGGCCCGAATGGCTCTTTTTTCCAAGGCAGCATTTCCTGGCTCGAACCTCCTCCACGGTGGATTTCCAACTTCCAAACATCACTGGAATGTTCCCTCCCCACACACCATTGCTCTGGCTCATTCTCCACATTCCGGACACTGGGAGCAGACTTGGGAGCCTTCCCCCTTCCCCTCCCCCTCCCAACCTGGGGAGCAAAGAGCAGATAGGGCAGATAACAAATTCCATCGCTCTCCCCCGCCGGCTCCCTCCCTCTTTGTCTTCCCCTCCCCAAGGCACTTCATTCTGGAGATCACAGAGCCTGGGAAAAATTCCCGGGGCCCACATATGGTCCTCTCTTTAAGCAAAGGAAGATGGGAATGCAAAAGGCAAGAAGGAGGGGGAGGCTGGTGCTTTCTAACCTCCATGAGGTTCTGGAACCAAAATGGTGGCCACCAAAAGGAATCAGCCAGTTTCCTGGGGAGGAGGGGAGAAGGTTTAATGGAAGGAATCCCAGAATTCCACAGTTTCAAACCTAGCTCAAGACCTCCTGGTTCACATTGTACCTGTAAAAGAATTCTCCATTAAACCGCCCATACAACTGGTTATTTTGTTGTTTTCGATAATTTTTCAACTGTCTGATTCTTCATGAGCTTTTTTGGGGTTTTCTTGGCAAAGAAATTGAAAGGATTTGTCGTTTTCTTCTTCAGCTCATCTGACAGATGAGGAAACTGAGGCAAACAAGATTAAATGATTTGTCTAAGGTCATATAAGGTAAATGTCTGAATCTGGATTTGAGTCCTTCTGACTTCAGGCCCAACCCTCTATCCACTATGCCACTTATGATGCTATAACTCACCATCCAGCCTCAATTCAACAAGTATAGGTTAGGGACCCACAGTATGCTAGATATTCCTAAACACAAAGATGAAGGAGCTTTTAGTCACTGACCATTGATTGAAGACCTACTATCTCCTCAGGTAGCCCATTGCACTTTTTTTTTCTTTTGCTAACACAATTAGGGTTAAGTGACTTGCCTAGGGTCACACAGCCAGGAAGCATTAAGTATCTGAATGCAAATCTGAACTCAGGTCCTCCTGACTTCAGGGCTGGTGCTCTATCCTCTGGGCCACCTAGTGGTCCCTTAGTTTGTTACACTTTGGGACTGTTAAACAGTATTTTCCTGAAGTTGTCATATCTACTCAATGTTCTTTTTTCTAGTCTCCAAGGCTAAGAAGAAGAAATCTATCCTTCTTCCATGTAGTTCAAAAACTTGAATACAATGAGATGTGCTCTGAGTCTCTCTTCTTCAAGCTAGAATCCCTACTTCCTTCAACTGAATCTTCTGTGTCATGAACTTGAAAGTTCTTCATCATTCTGATTGTCCTTCTCTGGCATTCTCTAGTTTATCAGCATCATTCTTAAAATGTGACATCCAGAGCCCATCAGTTGGAGAATGGCTGAGTAAGTTATGATATATGAATATTACCGAATATTATTGTTCTGTAAGAAATGACCAGCAGGATGATTTCAGAGACATCTGGAGAGATTCACATGAACTGATGCTAAGTGAAATGAGCAGAACCAGGAGATCATTGTACATGTCAACAGCAAGATTATAAAATGATTAATTCTGATGAACGTGACTCTTTTCAACAGTGAGGTGATTCAAGCCAGTTCCAATGACCTTGTGCTGAAGAGAGACATTTATACCCAGAGGGAGAAACGATGGGAACTGAGTGTGGATTACAGCATAGCATTTTCACTTTTTGTTGTTTGCTTGCATTTTGTTTTCTTTCTTATTTTTTTTTCCCTTTTTGATTTGATTTTTCTTGTGCAGCACGACAATGGTGGGAATATGGATAGCAGAATCGCTCATGTTTAACATTTATTGGATTACTTGTTGTCTAGGGGAGGGGCTGTGGGGAAGGAAGGGAGAAAATTTGGAACATAAGGTTTTGCAAGAATCAATGTTGAAAATTATCTATGCTTATGTTTTGAAAATAAAAAACTTTGATTAAAAAAAAATGTAGCATCCAGGACTGAGCAATACTCAACATGTGGTACGACCAGGATAAAGTCATCATCATAACAACCATAATAATGATAGCTCGTATCATCAAATTAACCTCTCTGAGATTTGCTAAATTCATTATAGATGTCTCATTTAAGTACATGAGTTGTAGCGTAGTGTAGTGGATGGAGAGCTGTCTTTTGATTGGGTTCAAGTCCCAAGTCTCTGACCTACGCTATGGGTTACTTCATCTTCCCGTGAGAGACTAGTCCAATCTTAAGAGCCTGTAAGTTGCAGAAGAAAAGGTGATTTATCTTGAGTTGGGGTAGGGGAGTTCCCTTTTGGGAATTTGTGAGAGCAGTGAAATCAAGGGTCCAATCCTCATGTTTGAGGGACAGTAGAGCTACCATTTCCATAGCTTTGAACTTTCTCTCTATCTTTATCCAGCTCAAGCTGGCATTAATTCATTTGGCTGCCAGGAGTGGTGAATCCTGGCAATGGGGGGAGCCTCATAGATCATAGAGAAAGAACTCTTCCAATTCTGACTTATTTTAGTGACAGAGAAGAATTCCCGTTGGATCAAGGGGATATTGGCATTAGACACAAGGGAAAGTTGCTGCCCATCCAATCGGGCTTCTCTTTGAAACATCTCCCTCCTCATCTATTTAAAAACTAAACGCTATGTTGGGAGATGGTGATCTTGATGGGGAGATTATAGGGGGATGTTTGGCGGGAAGATTAGCAGCAAGAAGAGAACTGACAAAGATGTTTGCTTTCTGAAGAGGGGAACTGAGGTGACTTTGTTGCCAAAGACAGTGAAGATGAATGAGGTTGAGTGACTTGGTTTGGTGATGTAGAACTGGGAGCTTCAGTGCTCTACATGCTTGTATGAATCAGCAGAATGGGGTGACCCCCCCAAACTACCATGGTGTTGTACAGTGTTTAGAGATGTAGTGTCCAGTAATACCAGAAGATGATAGTTGGGCTACACTCTCTCCTGACCAGACCACAACTGACCTATTGTGTTCAATTCTGGGTCCCAAGGCTTAAAGTGAAGAGGACCCAGAGAGGGCCAACCAAGATGGCAGGGGACCCTGAATTCATGTCTCATGGAAGGATAAAGGAAATGGCTACGAGTACAGAAAACTCAGGTGAACATAGTGATTTAAGCTTTTGGGAAGCTGTCATGTGGAAGAAGGATTAGCCTTGTTCTGTTTGACCCAGAAGGGAGATGTAAAGAGAAGAAGCTCAATGTCAGAAAAAACCTCCTAACCAATGGAGTATTCTGAAAATTGATAGGCTGCCCTGGGAGATGGTGGATTCTTCCTTACCGGAGGGCCCTCACCTTCTCCTCCCCTCCCTACAGCTTGCCATTTTATATTCTCAATCCCTAAATTCTTTGCCTTTTTTTAGTTTATTTTTTAAATTATCATTTTATTTATTTAATTTTTACCAATTACATGAAAAACACTTAACAATTTTTTTTAAATTAAAGCTTTTTATTTTCAAAACATATGCATGAATAATTTTTCAACATTAATCTTCCTAAAACCTTGTGTTCCAATTTCTCCCCCTTCCCCCCTATCCTAGATGGCAAGTAATCCAATATATTAACACTCATTTTAAAAAAAAAAATTTTGAGTTCCAAAAGCACTTTTATTTCAATTATAATGTGAGGTCATGCAAAACAGATTTCCATATTAGCCATGCTACAAAGGGAAAAATGAACAAAACAATAAAAATAAAGAAAAGTTTTTAAAATTATATTTCAATGTGCATTCAGAGTTCATCAGTTCACTCTCTGGAGATGGATAGAAATTTTCATCACTAGTTCTTTGGAATTGTCCTGGATCATTGTCTTATTTTTTTACAGTTGATTCATCTATAATATTGCTAATCCTGTGTTCCAGGTTCTCTTAGTTCTGCTCACTTCACTGTATAAAAATCTTCCCAAGTTTTTCTGAAACCACATTATGGAACAACAGTGTTCCTTTACATGCATATACCACAATTTCCTGAATCCTTAAGTTTTAATTTTTTATACTTGAAATCTCTTTTTAACTGACATTCTGAATTCTAAGGCCCCCTCCCATTTAGGGCTTTCTCTGTTCTAAGACCTCTCCTGTCCTGCCATTACGTGTTCTAAAACCCCTTCCAGCTCTGCCATTACCTGTTCTAAGACCCCTTCCATCTCTGACAATCCCTGTTCTAAGGTACTTCCCAGCTTTAATATTCTGTGTTCTAAGGCCCTTCCCAGTTTTAACATTCTCTGTTCTAATGGCCTTTTCAGAAATTTGAGAACACTATACATTTTCCAGCAGATATGAACAATAAGACCTAGACACCTTACTGGTGTCTTACTGGTCCTGGTGGCCTCTTTGTGGGAGGTTGTTAGTCAAACCGAGCCCCAAAGCTTGAATCCTGGAAAACAGTGTCATTTATTCCAGGGCCACAATAGCAGGGGCAATTCTGGGTCAACCAGGTGGAGAACCAGATGGAACTGCCACCTTCTGGCTCCAAGCACAAAGCTCTGAGACGTGAGTTGGGTCCTGCTGAACATATGGGTCGAGTAAGTCTCTAGGAAGAGGAGCAGCAGATCAAAGGTTGCCCCACCCCACCCCCAGGGCTAAGTGGACAAGCCGGTTCTGTTCATCTTAGAGCTGGAAGACAACTGGGAATTTCTTGCTTAAGAGAAAGCCAGGCCCCAGAACTGGAAGAGCAGGGCCAGGATGTCTGGCTGGCTCTATATTCGCAAAGCTGCTTAGAAAGAGATTTTGAGCACTTGGCTGGGACCCAGGCTCTCACTTGTTTTTCTCATGCTGAGAAAAGATTCACTCAAGAGAAGCTTGGATGTGTGTAGCTGGTGATATTCCTCTCAGGGAAATAATCCCAGGTCCCTTTCCCACTGGGCTTTTAAGGTTTACCAGGTACTCTTTGCAAGATAACCTTGTAGTAAAATAATAATAATAAATAATAAACAAACAACTGGCATTTATACAATTCTTTAATATTTGCAAAATACCTTACAAGTATCTCATTTGAACTTTATAGCAAACTGCTAATGTTATCCTCATTTTATCTTAGTTAATGTTATTCTCATTTTACAGGAGAGTAAACTGAGGCAGATTGCAGTTAAGTACCTTCCCCAAAGTCTTACACTAGCTAATAAGTGAGCAATCTGGATTCTGACTGCAGGACCAGTGTTATCTACCCCGGGCAATAATCACTATACCCATGCAAGTACTGCAAATATTACTCTCATTTTACAGAGGAAGAAATTAAATCCAAAAGAGGAACTAAGGCAAGGTAGTGTGGTGGAAAGAGAGCCTGAGCTCTTACTCGTTGTGTGAGTAGGATTAAAGTTATCAAACCTCCCTGAGGCTGAGTTTCTCTCATCTGTAAAATGGAGGGGTTAGATTAGATAAGGGACCTTTTTGGAAGTCTGGTGACATTTATAAAACCTTCAGAATTATGTTTATTACCAGTGCATAAAATAAAATAATATGCAGGATTACAAAGGAAGCCAGTTTTATTGAAAGTCATCCAACCAATGGGAAAAAAAAAGTATTTCAGACACCAGGTCAAGAACCTTTGGATTAGATGGACCCCTGGGGATCCCTTTCAACTCTAACTCTGAGTGGCCAGGAAGGGTCTGTGCTGGGACTCAGAGGGTTCCAAATGCCTTCCCACAATGCTTTGATGCTCATCTGGATGGAGCTTCCACTCCAAGTTGTACATCAATATGGCAGAGAACTCGGGTTCCCTTCTTCCTACACACATACACACACATACAAATACAGACTCACACATACACACACACACAATACACACACACAGATTTGACACTTCACTTCAAACCTCTCACTTCACTTCTCAAATGAGTGGCTTTGAGCTGGGCTTTGGATGATATGAGCAGATTACGCTGAACAACTGAGTCTGTCTCTGATTAATGCTTCAGATCTTGAGCTAACATACACTTGTGGCCTAAGCATTGACCACAATGGTGTGTCATATTCATGCCTTCTTTCTTTCCCAGGCCCCTGTTAGGATCAGCCAAATGGCCAGACCATTGTCCACGGCCTACTCCATAAGTAAAGAAAGCAATCAATGAACTGGCCACAGGATTACTGAAGAGCAAACAAATGAGATAATGTATATAAAGTGTTTTCCAAAGCGCTCAAAGCAAAGCACCGTATTTGTCTCTTATCTGTATTATTGCTAACCTGGCTCTGGTCACTAACACACTAGAGATGCTGTTGGCAAATCCGTGCCTTCATGTGGTCGCCATGTTTTTTTTTTTTTTTTTTTTTTTTTGTAAAATAAAAATTGAACTAGATGGCCTTTAAGGTCCCTCTCAGGTCTCTGTACTAAGGGGCCTCCCAGTAGCGACATGATGTTCTAAAGCCTTTCTTCCCAGCCCTGACATTCTGTTCTAAGTACTTTCAGGGCTCTTCCCAGCCCTGTATTAAACCCTCTCCCTAGCCCAGCTCTGACATTCTCTGTTCTAACGCCTCTCCCAACTCTGACGTTCCCAGTTCTAGATTCGCTCTAGGCTTTCCCCAGCTCTGACATCCTTGTCCTAGGCCCCTCCTAGATGTGACAAACTATAATCTAAAATTTCTGCTGCTTAGGATACTTTATGTATTTTGGCCACTGACATTTGATTGTTTCTCACCTTCCCAGTATTTTACTGGCTTTTTTTCTCAGAATTAAAATGACATGTTTTCCTTGTATTTACTTATTCTTGTTACTGGGACACATATAGGATCCTATGAGTATATTAAAAACTGATATAAAACTATACACATATATGTATATCTACATATATATATATATATATATATACACACAATGTATGTACACAAGGCATAAATTCTATATCTATATCCATATATATATATATATATATACACACACACATGTATCTAAATAAATACACACTCACATATATTCTTTCTCTATGGCACAACCCTGATGCCCTATGAATGAAAGAAGACTTGGGCTGGAAAATCATTTGACTTGTACCCAATGTGATATGTACACACGGTTCCATTCTCCATCCCTCCCACTCTTCGTCTCTTAGACCAAGCTCTGCTTGCTGTGTATGGCCTGGGCTTGGTTCTGTCTCCTAACTACTTTATATTCTACTTTTAGTGTCCAGAATGAAATACACAGATTCTGGAAGACAGTCTGTCCTTCAGAAATCCTGACATCACAGAATCCCCAAACTCATGGCTGGAGGGGACCTTAGCCACTATCTAACCCTATATGTGGAGAGCACATCCAACAGATACTTATCTACTGTCTGTTTGAAGACCTCCAGTGATGGGGAACCCATTGCCTCTCTAGGAAGCATGATCCACTTTGGGACAGCTCTTGCTAGTGGCGTGTCTTTTCCTGTAGTCCTCAATTGACTTCTTAGAATCTTTCCTCTACTGACCTCTGGGGCCATGCTGACCAAATCTATATGTTCCTTCTTGAGATGGAACTGCAAATGCTTAAAAACAAGTCTCTTACTCCCTTTGCATCTTCTCAAGGTCAGATTTGCTCAGTTTCTTCAGCCACACCTCGTTTAGCATGAGCTGAGGTACTTCCCTATCCTCTATAAATTAATCTCTTTTAAGATTTGGAGAGAACCTTAAAGATCATTTATTCTAAATCCCTCACTTTTTCAGATAGGGACTTTGATACTCATAGAGATTAAATGACTAAATATCATAGATCTAGAGCTGGAGAGGATCTTAGATATCATTTATTCCAAACCCCTCATTTTTTCATGTAGGGAGATTGATACTCAGAGAGCTTAAATGACTGAATATTATAGATCTAGAACTAGAGAGGATCTTAGAAGTCATCCAGTCTAAATGCCTCCTTTTACAGATGTGGAAACTAAGGAACAGAAAAGGTAAATGACTGAAGAGCACACATTTAGAGCTGAGAAGAACTTTAGAGGTCATCTGGTCCAAATTTTTCCATTTACACTTGAGAAAACTGAGGAACAGAGAGATTAATTGATTTCCTAAGTTCACAATTTTAATCTCTTTTCCTCTAGGAGATGCAATGATATTCTCTAGAGTGGTCAAACCAAACCAGATAAGTATCCTCAAGTGTTTTAGAAAGATTTCAGTAGCAATGGTTGAAAGCCAAAGGGTTTATGGGTACATTTGTGTGCTTCATTTTATTCTTCAGAAAGTGAAGGTATTTCCATTCCTGAAGTGTGAAGACCAAGTTAGCACCCTGGATACCTTAGAATCAGCCACAGTCAAAATAAGCAAAAGTCCTTGGTCTTTATTCTTGGTCTTTAGGAGTAGAAGTGAACAGGACAGACGCAGGATCTTCTCTTCCTTTACCTCCAAAGTGACTCTGGCTTGTCTTATTCCACCCCCAATCCTTCCCACAATTCTCTGTATGCACCAAAAGACTGAACCAGCACAGAATAGTGGAAGGGCAATTTTCCAAGCATCTGCTAATAGAGTATTGTCCAATTGGTAGTTAGTCTTAAGTGCTCGGTTGTCTGATCTCAGTGCATCAACTCAGAGTTTTAGCCCTTTACATCTCCCACTTTCTTTTGTTTTTAGAACACAGGTGGTCACACCATCCCTGACTTTTCAGGGAGGTGGGAACTCCAAAAAGGAGGTGATCACACCCTCCCTGACTTCTCAGGAAAGGAGGTGATCACCCCCTACCCCCACCCCCCGACTTCTCAGGAAGGGAGGTGAAAGCACTAAAAAGGAGATGATTATGCTCTCTCTGACATCTCAGGAAGGGAGATGAAAAGCACCAAAGGGAAATGGGGATTGCTAGCGGGTTTTGGGGCTGAAACCCAAACCCAATTTTAGAATTAGAAACAGGTTATGCACAAACCCATCAGCATGGGTGATATTACACAAGCACATAGCAATAATGCTCATACTATTACTGATGACTCTCCCCGCAGCCAGTGCAGGCTCAATATGGTGTAACAAACATGAATTGTACATGTAAGTAATGGTGTAACAAATAATATAAATTGACATGATGTTATAAAAGATTTCCAGAAGTCCTAGAAGGAGGGTATGTAAGCAAGTCATACATATGCCTTCTTCAGCATCCAAGAGATAGTCCAAAACCAATCCATTGTCCATTGCTTCATATGTCAGGGAATCCAATGATCCCTGCAAGTTTTTGAAATCCTGTAACAGTCTTTTTATGTGTTAGGGAATCCAATGATTCCTGCAGATTTTGAAGTCCTGCAACAGTCTTATCATTTCTCAGAAAATCCAATAATTCCTGAGGGTTTTCAAGTCCTACAACAGTCTTATCATGTCTCAGAGAATCCAATGATTCCTGAGGGTTTTGAAGTCCAACAACAATCTTATCATGTCTCAGAGAATCCAATGATTTCTGAGAGTTTTGAAGTCCAACAATTTTTGATGTCCAAACACCATAACTGCCATACTCTTTCAGTGATGGGCACAGTCAGCAATGGAACCACCCAATGTTTCTTGTGTCTTCTCCTTTGTTTCAAGGGTCTGTTCCATCTCTCTCCAATGGACAAGGCGAATATGGCTCACTGGCACCCATTTGATTCCTTCTCCATCTGTGGAGATACAAGCAAACCCTCTCCCCCAAGCTGTTAACCTATCTGATTCCTTCCATTCACCACTTTCTGGGTCTCTCCACATCACCTGGAGGTTATCTAAAGATAGTGGAGCCGCTCGCACTGGACAATGCCCTTCTGGTGGGTTATAAAACCTGTCTGCCAGAGCCAGTGCATCTTTGTCAAAAATAAAGAAGTTAATAGTATAAAGGGTTAGATTTAGAAGTTCTCTAGGGTTACCTATGGCTCCTCCTTTCTTTAGTTTTTGGAATAGCATTTTAATGAATGTTTCTCCTCTCTATTATTGCCTGTCCTTGAGGATTAAAAGGTATGCCAGTGGTGTGTAAACTCTTATATTGTGTACAAAAGTGTGCAAAATGTTTAGAAGTATATTCTATTGTCTGTTTTTATTGCTTGTGGAACACCCATAATTGCAAATGCTTGTATAAGGAATTCAGTGACCATTCGGGTTGTCTCTTTTGTTGCTGGTATTGCAAAAGTGAATTCTGAAAAGGTGTCTACCACAATGTGGATAAAAGACAGATGACCAAAAGATTTATAATGGGTCACATCCATTTGCCAAATTTCATTAGGTCTCAAACCATGAGGGTTCTTTCCTGGAGGCAGTGTAGGAGCGTGGAAAGGAAGGCAAGCTGTACAGGCTTTTTACTATGTACCTAGCTTCCTCTCTTGTTATTCCAAATTGTAAACATAAAGCTCAAGCAGCCTGATAATATTTAAAATAAGATTCTTGGGCTTCTTGAAATAAAGGAGTATTGGCCAACATAGTTAGAAGGCTATCTGCCTTTGAATTACCATCAAAAATAGGATCTGGAAGTCCACTATGAGAGTGGATATGCAAAATATAAATCTTACCTGGATGCTTTCTCACTTGTTCTTGAAGTTCCTTAAAGAGCTGATATATATTAGAAGCTACAAATTTTATTTGGGCAGTGGCAATTCTTTGCACCACACCTACGAATAGGCCGAATCAAATATATTTATATCTCCTGGATAATAAGAGCTAGAATGATTGCATACAATTCATTCTGCTGAGTGGACTGAAAAGGAGTTCTGACAACTCTCTTTATAGTTAAGTCACGAGAATATACAGCACAAATCTTATGTTTGGATGCATCTGTAAAGATAGTTGGTCCTTTAAGAGGAACTTTAGAAACCTTTTCTTCAAGAATCTATTGCCAATTATGTAATAGTCTGGTTATCTTTAGTGGAGACCCGTGTGTAAAATTTGAAGCCATGATTAATAAATCTTGCCACTCTGGGATGGTTTTACAGCATACATTAATTAGTGCATTAGTATAAAAAGTGTATATCTTGTCAGATCTTATCCCAGATACAATTGTTCTGCTTGTTTAATGGCCTTTAATAAAATTCTAGCCACAAGCACTGGGTAAGGAGTAAGACTTTGTTCTGGTTGTGCTGGGAGGTCCACCCACTCTATCACACTGTCTCCTTGATGAAGGACTGCTATGGGTGGCTCTTGTAGCAAAAACTGATATTTCCAAGGATTTTTGAGTGACTCAATCACACTGGAAAAAGACAGTTCAACTTTTCTCAAAGCCTCTTGAGCTTCTTTTGTAAATTAGCATGGTGAGTTTAAAGCACTGTCCCCCCTTAAAATGTCATATAATGGTTGTAACTGATAGGTAGTAAAGCTTAACACTGGATGCATCCATTGGATAGCTCCTATCAATTTCTGAAAATCATTTAAGGTGTTTAACTTCTCTGTTCTTAAGGAAAGTTTTTGTACTGTAAGCACCTTAGGGTATACTTCATATTCTAAATATTGAAAAGGAGCATGTCTTTGAATTTTTTCTGGAGCTATGTACAATTTGTAATTCTTTAGTGTTTCTATGGTCTTTTGTAGACATGCTTTTAACATTTGTTCCTCAGGTGCATGTCCCAATATATCATCCATGTAATGTAATAACATAACTTTTGGAAATGCTTTTCTTACTGGAGTAAGAGCAGCAGCAACATACATTTAACACATAGTAGGGCTGTTTTTCATTCCATGCAGCAAAATTGTCCATTTATATCTTTTATCAGGCTCAGCTAAGTTAACATTGGGCACTGAAAAGGCAAATCTTTTCATATCCTCCTTATCCAGAGGGATAGAATAGAAACAATCCTTAATGTCTATGACCCAAAGAGCCCATTCTCTAAGCAATTGAGTAGGAGATAGAAGCCCAGGCTGAAGAGTTCCCATAGTTTCCTTCTGTTCATTTACCTTTCTTAAATCAGTCAACATCCTCCATTTTCCAGATTTTTTTCTTACAACATATATTGGGAAATTCCAAGAACTTAGAGAAGGTTGTAAGTGTCCTTGGCCAAGTTGCTCCTGTACTATATCTAATAAGGCCTGAATTTTATCGTTACCTACGGGCCACTGTTCTATCCACACTGGTGTATCAGTTTTCCATTGGATAGGAACAATTGCAAGTGTTGGCAGGCCTGCAACAGCAGCCCTGCCTAAAAAACCAAAGTACTCATTTTTAACCCTAATTGTTGTAAAATGTCTCTTCCCCATAGATTGAAGGGGATTTTTTCAACTATAAAAGGAGTAAAAACTCCTGTTTTGCCTTCAAAAGTCTATCTCATAGGGGCAGCACTAACTTCAGCTGCTATTGATCCTCCTATGCCAGACATGTAGGTGTCTGCCTTAATCTTTGGCCAGTGACTGGGCCAGTTGGCACCTCTAATGACTGTACAATCTGCCCCTGTGTCTACCAATCCTTCCAATGGTAGGCCATTTATATAGATAGTGAGCATAGGTCGGTCAGCTGTCACAGTTGCTGTCCAGTATATTCCTGGATTTTGTTGCTTGGAGTCAGAATCTGGGTGACTATCACCAGGTTGCTTATTAGGAGTCTATATCAGTAAACCTGTTGTTTCTATTTCTCCTAGTTGATAAGTCACACATTGTCTACCTGTATTAGCGACTGGGATATTATCTACACATTCCCCAGTTTCCCACATCAGTGTGTGGATGGACACTGTTTTGTAAGTGCTCTCAGGAGGTGAAATGGTCAAGCCTACTGTGCCTGGAAGCAAGGGAGCCATAGGTTGGAGAGAACAGATTTCACCTCTCCAGGAGGTATCTCAGTAGTCCCAGCTGCATACAACTCTATTCTCCCCAATTGTAATCCCTTTCTCCCATCTGGTTGCTTCCTGGCTGATTGGTTGTGTAATCCCTTTTTCCCATCAGATGGCTTCCTGGCTGATTGGTCATGTCTGGGTACTGGACTTCTAGGCACTCTCTGGGTATAGCATTAGCTGCCATCATGTCCCAAGTATTTTTCACCTTGGGCTCTGTGGCTGGGCCCCTCATCTCGTTTCCCTGAATCAGTCTACATTCTGATGCCCAATGGAAGCCTCTGTTGCATTTTGAACATGGGATATTGGGTCTTGTTCTCCCATCCTGTTTTCTCACTCTGTCTCTGTGCCAACATTGAGCTTTCAGATGCCCTACTTTACCACATTAAAAGTATTGATGAGTCTCTCTGGAAGTCCCTTGCCAGAAGGGACCCTGTCTTCCCATGTTGGGATCTTGGGAAGTCTGCATCATGCCTTGGCTATAAAAGGCATTTGTGCCTGTTGTGGCATAGCATCTTATGATCTCCTCTAAAGGAACATCCTTGTGTAGTCCTAGTATAATTCTTCTACAAACCTCATTAGCATTTTCTTTAGTAAGTTGCCTTATCATAATTTCTGCTACTGAATTTTCACCATTAGTTCATATGGCAGCTGTCTGCAAACATCCCACAAAATCAGCAAAGGGTTCATTTGGCCTTTGTGCAATTTTTGTGAAGGGCTCTCCCTTTTCATGTTTACCAGGGATAAAAGTCCATACTTTGATAGCAGCAGCAGCAATTTGCTCAAATGCTGCTATGGGGTAATTAATCTGTACTGAAATGTCTGCATAAGAACCTACACTTGTTAGTTGGTCACAGGTGATTGAAGGATTAACTCCACTATGACTATTTTGTTGGACTTGTATCCTACAGAACTCACTATATTCAGAAAGCCACAACAAGTTTTGTCCAGATTCTACATGTCCTTGCTATAGATTTTCAGTCCCTAAGGATTAAGACTTCATAAGTCAAATTCTGTAATAACATCTTAACATAAGCTGATGTAGCCCCATAAAGAGTGCGAGCCTTTTTCAGGTCTTTGAGGATTTCTATATCAAAAGGAGTGTATCTTCTAATTTCTTGACCTGAAGAGTTAAACTGTTGAATCACAGGATATATTCCTATTTTCAAATCAGCTAAATTCTACCCGTCTTATATGGTTTTAAGTAGTGCCTTTTGCAATCTAATCATAGGAGAGGGTGATTGTTGGGGGTGAGGTGCTAGTGATATCACTATCCCTTCTACTACTCCTCCTCCCTCCATACTGGAAGGTGGAGTGGATGAGGGGGGAATGGAAGGAGGGGGACTGGAGGAGAATCTTTTCCTAATATCTGCCCCATTTCAGCTAGAAAAGATCACCAGTTTAACCTTTAACAAAGTAAATTCCCTGTGAGTCTATTAAAATACTCACTCTATTTCTTGGTCACTGGGGACTTCTTCAGTGAAATTAGGGTCCTTGGTCCACACATTGGGCACCAAATGTGAAGACCAAGTTAGCATCCTGGATACCTTAGAATCAGCCAGAGTCAGGATAAGCAAAAGTCCTTGGTCTTTATTCTTGGTCTTTAGGGGTAGAAGTGAACAGGATGGACACAGGATCTTCCTTCTCTTCCTCTACCTCCAAAGTGACTCTGGCTTGTCTTACTCCACTCCCTAATCCTTCCCACAATACTTTGTATACATCAAAAAATTGAACCAGCACAGAATAGTGGAAAGGGCCATTTTCCAAGCATATGCTAATAGACTATTTTCCAATTGATAGTTAGCCTTAAGTGCTTGGTTGTCCGGCCTCAGTGCATCAACTCAGAGTTTCAGCCCGTTACACTGAAGCATTCTTGTTAGTTTTGATTTTATTGTAAACACTGTATTTCTACCACTGGGATTCACCTAAGACATGTTTGTTTTGATTGGCAGCTCTGATTAAAATTGTTGGAAAGGTAAAGGGGAGGGGCAGGGAGAAAATGGAGCTGAAGAACTTCTTCTTTCTTAGCAAGGCATGGAGGACCTAACCACAAAGGAAGGGGCCTGCAGGGAGGGACTTCCCCATCACATCTTCCCCTTGGTGCTACAAAGTCATTGACTTTACATAGCTGGCCCTAGTATCTTTTCAGTGAGAGGTGACATTACTAGATAGAGGTCAAATCATTTAACCTCTCTGTGTCTCAGCTTCCTCTTTTATAAAATGAGGGTGGTGAGTTAAATGACCTCTGAGATACCTTCCAATTCTATATCCAGGATTCTATGAATTCTCCACTCAATATCTTCCTCTAGATGCCCTGCTGATGGCCCAAAACCAATTTGTTCCAAACTAGGCATATTAGTGACACCCCTCAACTCCTAACCAAACTTACTCATCCTCTTAAATTGGCTGTTTGTATTGATACCTCATCAGTCCCAGTTATCTGGATTAAGAATCTCAGAACAATCTTAATTCCCCCTTCCCCCATCATCATGATCCAAACAGTCCACGTTAGCTCCAACATCGTGTCCTTTTCTCTACTCTGGTCTACACAATCACACATGAGATTATTACCCTAATGCAGACCCTGATTACCCATCACTTAGAAGTCATGTGATTTAGTGGGTAAGGGACTGATCTTGGAGCCTAGAAAGCCTCTGATACACACATTGTATGAGCTTAGACAAATATTTCACTTGCCTAGAAATACTTTAAAATTATAAATTTCAGGGGAAGTTAGGTGATATACTGGATAGAGCACCAGCCCTGAAATCAGGAGGACATGATTTTAAATCTGACTTCCCATACTTAACACTTCCTGGCTGTGTGATCCTGGACAAGTCACTTAACCCCAAATACCTCAGGAAAAAAAAAGATTATAATTTGCAGAGATTGGTTGGTTGATTGTTGTCCTTCATTCTCCAGAGGACCAAAATGACATCGCTGTTTTAGAGTCCAGTTAGAGTGTGTCCAACTGTAGCTGATCAGACCAATACGAGCTCAGAAAGCTCTATTGGAGGTTGGACACAAATAATCCATTTGAACATTTTGAGTGGAGATGCCTCTAAATTTGTACATCTTGCATTTCTTTTGAGTTATTGCAATTCTGTTTTGCTCATAGAGCACAGCAAAACTTCTCTGATGAGGGGACGCCATACTGGGCGGTCCTGCACCAGCAACTTCCACATCTCCCAGTTGATTCCAAAGTTCTTCAGAGAGACTTTGAAATTGACTTCTATGTATGTACCCACCTTGTGAGAGTTCTCAGCCTTTTCAGTAAGCTTATAGTTGGCATTTGAACAATGTGGCCAGCATCAAAAACAAACAAACATACAAAGGAAACCTGCCAATATATCTTGGGATTTACCAACTAGATTTATTTCTTAAGGACCAGACTTTAAATCCAAATCACTCTGGCTCTCCTTGACTGGTCAACCAAAGGACTAAGCCCCACTTGGTCTTGGGGACTGGATGGTTCCCAGTGAATGTAAATAACAATTGCTTCTATTTTGGCCAGAACCCTGAGGGTCTTCCCTTCCCAGATTGGATTATTTGGTTTTGTTTTGTTATGGAGATTAGTTAAAAGAGGTCTTTTTTTTTTTTTTGTCTCACTTCTTGCCTATATTTAATCACAGACTTGGCTTTGTTGTAGTCAAACTGAGAAACTGAGTGTTAAAGATCTTAGCTTCAAAAGTCCAAAATCTCCCACTGCATCCAGGGCCATCTCCAATCTTCCTGATTTATATTTTGGAACCCAGATAGCTCTGGAGGGGAAAGCAAGGCAGGTGACCTTGCACAGTCCTCCCTCACTTAAATCCAACTCCTTTGCATGTTACAGCATCACCTCCCAGATGTTCCTCTTCCAAAATGAAGGTCAAACCACAGCTTGTCCATTCCAACAGAGTTTCGCTCTCTGCAGTAAAGCTGGAATTCTTGGCAGCTCAGGTCAAGAGAGGACCTCAGTGTTAGTTTTCCAGCCAAGATGATACTCAAATTCTTCCTAAAAACAATCCAAATGAAAGTGATTCAAATTTCTGGCATGACATTGTACATTCAGGTTTCATACAACAATGAGGACTAGCACAATGACCTTGTAGACTCTCAATTTGAAAGGCAATCTAATATTTCTTCTTTCCTACTCTTTCCTTAAATGCCTCTCCAACACTGAGATCCGGCAATGTGTGGATCAACAGTTCTCATCAATGGGTACAGCCCTAGAGAGTATACTACCAGGTAAGTAAATTTCTCTACAGTATTTAAAATTTCTCTATTTGTTGTAACCAATGTTTCCATGTATGGATGGTGTGGTGCTGACTGCTATAGAACCTGCTTTTTTTTGTTTTTTTTTGCTGGTAATTGTTAGATCAAAATTAGCATAAGAAGCAGAAAATCTAATCATACTTTGTTGTATTTTGGCCTCAAAGGCTGCATTGAGAGAACAATCATCTGGAGAAAGCACACAAAAAGTCACAAACCAACTCTCCCTCTACTTTAGTCTTTGCTTGTGGCTTTTGCAAGTTAAATAATTTATTGTCAGTATCACTGTTGATTTTCATGCCAATTTCATCTTTATTGAATTTGTCTGATAACTTCATTGAAAACATCATATTAAAAAACATGGGATTAAGATAGTTAGGTGGTCCAGTGGATAGAGCATTAGCCCTGAAATCAGGAGGAGCTGAGTTTAACCTTAGACACTTAACACTGTCTAGCTGTGTGATCCTGGATAAGTCAGTTAACCCCAATTACCTTAGGAAAAAAAGAAAAAGAAAGAAAGAAAGAAGGAAGGAAAGAAGGAAGGGAAGGAATGAATGAAGGAAGGAAGGGAGGAAGGGAGGAAGGAAGGGAACGAGGAAAGAAGGAAGGGAGGAAGAAAGGGAGAGGGGAAAGGAGGGAGGGAGGGAGGAAGAAAGGGAAGGAGGAAGGAAGAAAGGAAGGAAGGAAGAAAAAGCATGGGATTAAGCACACAGACTTATTTCATTCCACTGATGAGTAGGAAAGCACAAGAGCATCATCATTATCCAGAACCTTGGTAAGCATGCTGTTGTAAAACTGATCTACAATACAATAGTCTTTTGGGGGCAAACAAAGTCAGTTATTCCACCTCAGGTTATAACCTTTCCCTTTTAATGTTTGAGATAAAGGTTTTATATCTTTAAGTTATAGACATTTCTTCTTAATGTTTGACAAGATAAAGGTTTATCCATTTTAGATGTCATTAGAATAT